>NW_005178498.1:16789-42469 GCF_000350225.1 Chondrus crispus | reverse complement strand
TGTAGATGCCCCGCCACCCGCCCGCACACAGAACCAACCCCCCGCCCACCCGCAGCACCCGCCCGTCACGGTCCCAAGCCCCGCCGACCAGAAGGCCCGCAACCAGAAGGCCTTCCTAGACGACCAGCTCGCGCAGAGGCAGTCTGCAAACCAGAAAAAGAACAAGCGTAGACGCTCCGCTAAGCGCGTCCGGCCCCCAGCGGATCCTTTTGTCCTCACACGCAACGCAGGCCTGATTAAGGATACCTTTCAGGCCTACATGGACGAGATCAGCCGGGAGGACTTGCTCGATCAGACCGAGGTCGCGAGTCTGGCGAAGGAAATTAAGCTCGGTGTCGCAGTTGAGGAGGCTCAACAGAAGATGGAGAGCAGTCTGGGGAGGAGACCGTCTATACCAGAACTGGCGGAGCACCTCACCATACACCCGCAGGAGGTGCAGAAGAGGCGCATGGCGGGCACCGCTGCCAAGAATACCCTCGTCGCCGCCAACCTTAGGCTTGTCACTAGCATTGCGAGGAAGGTCGCCTCTACGAAGAGCACGAAGAGTACGGCGGGCATCGCCTTGGATGACATGGTCCAGGAGGGGAGCGTCGGTCTCATTCGCGCCGCGGAAAAGTTTGATGCCTCCAGGGGTTACCGCTTTTCCACATACGCCACTTGGTGGATACGCGCGTATGTTATGCGCTCTATTACCACGCAGAGCAGGACCATTAAGGTCCCGAGTACTATCGTGGATGAGTATGCTCGCATTCGGAAGCAGTACGCCGTGTTGCAGGCAAATGGCGTTTTCAAGCCCACAGATGACCAGGTCGCGCAGGCACTAGGAATCACCGCGGCCAAGCTGCGCTTTGTCGTCAAGGTCGTCACCCAGGTCCCCACCTCGCTGGATATTAATCTTGACTCGGGAAATAACTCAAGTAACCCGCGTGCTTTGAGCGAGATTGTCGAGGGTGATGACAACGTCGAGGAAAGGATGGTCGAGGATTTGCAGCAGAAAGAGCTCGACAGAGCGCTTCGCAGGTGTCTGCGCCCACTGGAACGTGCCGTCATCCGACTGAGATTCGGTCTCGATGACGGCCAGCCCCGCACCTTGCGCGAGACTGGGCAGCTCTTAGGCCTCTCCAAAGAGAGAATCCGTCAACTCTTGTTCAGAGCCCTCCCGAAAATGAAGACTCCTGAAATCGAGCAAATGCTTATTGACGCGACCGCCCGCTAGAGCGCTATCCTTTCTTGGGTACACGAAGAGAGCCTGAAGAGAGGGCATTTTTGTAACAGTAGTTTCTATGTTATTCAACTTATCGTCGCCGAATTTATAATATGTGGGGTTAGCAGCAGTTGCGCAAGTCAGTTTTTGACTCATTAATACTTACTGTTGGCGTGCATCAGGACTGAAACGCGGTTTTTGCTGATTAGAACGGAAATGGTCTTGACGAGCTCGTAGTGATGGCCGAACACGCCCTGCAATATGTAGAGATCCTAGGATAGCCAGGTCCGCACCCAAGGAATTAGCGAGATCAATAGCTGCTTGAAGCGCCTCGTCTGCATCACCAACAGCCGTCACAGGCGTGTTTCCAGTTTTGCGGATACGCTCTGCGAGATCGTCTGCAGGCATGTACGTTTCGCTGACGCCTGCTGCTGTAGCTACGACGTGTAATGGGCGCGCATCATGCAGGAGCTGGCCTATTGCTTCAACATCCTTGTCTACCCCTGATCCATACAATATCACCCGTGGCCTTCCCGACGACGATTCTCGCAACACCATTTCGACGCTTTCCGGAACATGTGCGCCATCAAGCAAAACACGAACCGGTGTGTCTGTCTCACCTGCACCACTCGCAACTGTAAACATCTCTTGTCGCGCGGGAAGATTGCTCATGGCCTCCTCCGCCAGAGACTTGGGCAAAAGGTCGTTATCTGCCATGCCTGCAACCCCTTCCCTCCTCGCGACTGCTTGCACGGCTGCTCTGGACAGCATCAAATTGTGCTCGAACAATGAGTGACCCGCCTCAGGCGCGCAAAACTGTATCGTAGCAGGTGGTGATTTTGACGCTGCCTCCTGCACGAATATATTTGCCAGTTCATGGCCGCGGCTCATCCCGCAGACAACGTGCGCTCCCGGCGCAATGATGCCGGCTTTCTCATACGCAATGTCCTTACGAGTCGGCCCAATGATCTCCTTGTGTTCTAGATGGACGTTTGTAATGACAGCCACGGGGGCATCGAGCACGTTTGTCGAATCCAGCCTCCCGCCCAAGCCGACTTCGATGACGGCCCATCTAGCTTGTATACGTTTAAACTCAAGCATAGCGGATGCACACACGACGTCGAACACGGTTGCCGCTCGGACCTCTGGCTCCTGCTCTCTCACGTCCAAAACCTGTCCCAAGGCGTTCGCGAGATCGTCGTCCGGGATGGAACGGCCGTTGATCCGGATGCGCTCGTTGAACCTTTCGACATGCGGTGATCCATACGTACCGACAGTGGAAACGAAGAGCGGTGCGTGGAGCAATGCGGCAGTTACCATGGTTGCAACGGAGCCCTTTCCTTTCGAACCCGTTACGTGGACGGCAGAAAAAGCCTTCTGTGGCGATGAAAGACGTGAGAGGAGCTCGGCTGCTGGCTCCGACGAGATGCGATTCGCTCGCATTCCTCCACGCCCATCTCGGAGTCTGCGCTCCCAATTTATGAGAGCTGCTAAACGCTCGAGCGCAGACGTCAGTTTGGGGCTGTACAGCGGCATGGAAGAGTCATGTGGCAAAAACGAAGTGTGAAGCCCCCTTTTCATGTTGCGGTACATAAGAGGGGGCGAGGAAACAAGCGTTGCAACAAGTAAAATACAAGCACGAAGTGCGCCTGTGGAAGAGCTGGTTGTCGATAAACTGCCTGACTACATGCAAGTGTCTCTGCGTCCTTACAATCTTCCAGAAGACATGCCGGGACCTCGCTATTCGGGCGGCACTTGATATGTCACTCTCGAAGAGATGTTTCTTCGAAGAGAGCAGCACCAGCCCCGCAGTTGCTTACAAGTCTCCGGTTGTCGTCTTCCCCAGCACGCACAATGGTCTCTACCGTACAATACGAAGAGGGTGCTCTTGTTGAGGTTTATGAATGGCCTATTTCGACCCCCTTAATATTTTCCAAATTATTCGCTTCAAAAATAAATCAAGCCTATTTCCGCAGATATACCTTTGATCTGAGATCTTGCTTACGATAGCCACACTAACACAGCACAGTGGACCCCATCGAGTAGTGCCCGTTCGCGTGCATGCTCGACATCCAGCACTAAAGAGAGGTGGCGCTACTGAATGATTGCCTGCCAGGTCCCATCCTGGAAGAAGTCGCGGGGAGAAGTAGGGAAAGAGGATGGAGAGGTCGAGAAAGAGGCCGCAGAAGGGCGTGCGATTAGTTAAGGATGACCAGCTTGGTCAGCCCCAGTCGGCGTTGCAGTTTTTCATTCCCGCCAAGGGAGACAGTGATCAGAGGTCGTGCGTGTGTGTGTGCGCGCCCACAACATTCGACACGTGTTACAGTACGTGTACAATCTGTGCGTACGCCTTGAGTCGGCACTACATGCACGGTGGCACAATTGATTACGGCACTATTGCACTATTTGCCGTACTGCCTCTTGATCCAAAAAGCCCTGAGATGCAGGACGAATGTGATCACCATGCAAAAACGTGAGGCATTCAACACGCATTGCCTTTGAAATAAATCATTACGCCTCTGTCCATCTGACTGCACTTTGGGTTGTGAGCGGAAGCGGGCTGCCATCTGACACTCATGGATCTAGCTGCCCTTTGCGGCTACTTTTGTTGTGGTTGTGGCATAGCTTGCCTGCTTTCCGTAGCATTGTACTTGACCCCGATTATCTACTTGACGTTGATCGCCAAACCGCAGGATTTTCGAAAGAAATATGGTGCTTGGGCCGTGGTCACTGGTGGCTCAAGCGGAATTGGAAAGGCTGTCACTCGAAAACTCGCTTCACAGGTATGTGCTACAATGTGCAGGTTGGGGCCGCAATCGTAATCTATGCACACTTCTTTCTCTAATCATGTTGCTAAGCCATATGTAATCCTATTCTTCATACCACCCCTTACTATATCTAAAAGGGAGTCAATGTTTGCATTGTCGCGCTTGACGATGACTTGCTGCGAATTACCCACACCGAACTGCAAAAAGAATTTCCGTCAGTTGAGCTGCGCGCTGTTCCCGTCGATCTAGGTTCGGAACCAGATGCATACATGGCGAAGATCGCCACCGCAACGGAAGACGTGCGAGTATCAATCCTCATTAATAACGCCGGGTTCCTACTCATGGGCTTTTTCGACCAGCGGCCAATGGAACAACACATCGCAAACATCGAATGCAACGCCCTCGCCGCCATGCGTCTCACCCATTATTTCTACAACCGAATGGTCAACCAAAATATCAAAGGCTGCATCACTTTCACATCCTCTGCCGCTTTCTTCATGGTAAGATTCGCTGATATCCCTCTATCTTCGTTTTGATTTCTTGGATATGCCATCACGCGATAACGTATGCATGTCCGCTTACCCTTGAATAATTCTTTTTATTGTTTGACAGCCCGCTCCTTTCGCATCGATGTACGGCGCAACGAAAGCAATGATATCGCAGTTTGCGGTATCACTAGCACTTGAAGCAAACTCTCAGGGAATTGATATCACTGTGTTTCACCCATCTTACACTCACAGCAACCTGTACGCAAAAACCCCGAAACTTGATGTAGTTACATTTCTTTCAAAGTTTGGCTGGACACCCGAGGACGTGGCCAATGTAATTTTCGCGAGCGCAGGAAGAGTTGTAGTCCGAGACATGGGCGTGTACGCAATCGCCACGAATATGTTGTCCAGATATATTGACTCTGGGTCTTTAGCGAAGTTCATAATGCCGTTCGTAGAGTCAATGGCTCCACCCGGGGCGATTGCAGAGAGAGGCAAGAAAGAGAATTAGACTGTGGCCTCAGGTGTCGGCAAGCGCGCGCGTTTAGAGTTCTGAAGATCTTGACAGAACTCTAAAACAAACGTGATGAACCTATGCATATAGAGCGCGCGCCCGGAGTTTTGGACTCGGTGTCTCGAAGTGTTCCCCATCGTGAAATGACCATGTTTGGTCTGAATTCAGTTGTCTCCGCACTTCACACAGCAACTCCAAAACACAGAAACAAGAATATGCGACACCCCTCCATCGCTGGACATTTTTGGCCTCCAATCTTGGTGTGCGATTGGAATATCCTGGGTTGAACCCTGTTCTTTTTCTTCTTCAAATTTGAAGACCAGACTGAAGTGCACTTTGAGTGCACTTTGCGAGTGATGCAAATTAGGATTCCACGAACTTCACTGCAGTGCTTTTCTCATGATGTACAATACACTAACGATGGTATTCTTCGGGGTATCTTCAAGTTTGAAAACTATTTTTTGGCCCGATAAAGAAAAGCTGTTTACTCTTGCGGTTCTGTGATGTGTTAGCTTCTAAGCCAAAAATAATCCCGTTCTCTTGGACCGATTGGTACTGCGTGTTTTCAATCAGCTTGACGAGAACATGCAAGGGCGTAATAATAGTGCTTTCTCAATGTAAACATGCGATGTATTTTCGATGGATTCCCGGGGGTCGTGGTTGAAAAGCAGGCTACCAAGTTACACAAAGCGATATTGTTCTGCCTTAGCAGATCTACAGGATCTGCTTTTCATCAATGTCTCTGATGCTTCCAAGGTCGCATTCGTCCTTTTCATGGAATGATGCTCGCTGGTGCGTCCCGTCTCGGACCCGACTGAAGAGAATCATCAAAGAGAAACTATTGCGCTACATCGACCCTCGACATGCGATATTTTCAGTTCTTGTTGTCGTAACCCTGTGTGCTTTTACCCTCTCACAAGACATGCACGACTGGGTGTTCCAAACAAAATTTGACGATAATGCTGACATGGACCTTATAGCTGTGCAGGATGCAGCGTACGTCCGTCAAAAGCAAAACGAATCAGGCGCATACTTTGGAGATCCTCTCCGACTCTTGAATGCTTCAGATGTCCGGCAACATAGGCTTGCATGGGACTACATCTATGGAAGCCTTCGGCGAAATCCAAACCCCCCTGCTCTCACCAAATATAAGAAGAGACTACTACGTGAGCTATACGCCAAGACCCACTACAAGGTCGTGAACAAGTTTTCACCGTCTCTGGACGTCTCATGCAACTACATGAATGATATCAATGACACTGGGTCGCTGTTTTCCTTTAGATGCTCAGACACGTCACATCGCTGCCCTGATGGCAACTTCTCGCTTCAACCCGCCTTCGTTCCGAAAGAAGGCTCGTCCGTCACTTGGAGCAACATCGTAATCGTTTTGATGGTTTCAGCTGGCCGCGAAACATATTTAGATGCATGTGCTGAGACGTGGATATCTCGCCTTCACCCGGAAGCGACACTATTCTTTGGTCGGGACGGGGAGGACCCGCCCCTTCCGCACTCTGTCATGAATCGACAAAATACTCATGTTTACGCTTACGAGGGTCCGCCCGGTCTAGACGGATTGGATGTTAAAGCATTCATGGTTTGGCGTGAAGTTTATAGGAGATTTGCGACAGAAGGGAAGAAATACTTCTTGAAAGTAGATGATGACGCTTTCCTCGTTGGTCATAACCTCGTAAGGTTTCTGAACAAGATGGAGCATTGGATGAGTGGCGTCGAACAATCACTATACTTCGGTCATCCCTTTTGCGGTCATGGCGATCTGGAGGCGCTCGGGTTTGCGACTTGGTGTTACGCAGGAGGTGGGGCTTACGGATTAAGCCTTGAAGCGCTTCAAAATCTACTATCTCAGATCAGAGACGGTTGCGCGTACTTCTACGACTACCTTGCGAATGCCCCAGGGCTGCGTCCTGTCAATGACAGGTATGGCGGCCGATATGAAGATGTAATGGTTGGGAGATGTTTACGACAGGCTCGCACTAGAAATCAGCTTCGCGGGACGTCCTTGCTCGCATGTGGGAGCTTCATCCCATACGCTCCACTTCACTACTATGAGCAATTTGGAATGAGCAAAGAGGCTATGTCCAAAAAGCTTGACGGGGACATCATCACAATTCACAGTCTTGAGCCTTCAGCTATCCGATACCTGGACCACATGGTGTTTGAGTACCCCTTGAATGGAGACGTATCGCCGTTTTCTGCATCGAATAAGAGGGTCCAAGAGCTTATCGATGTCTGTAAAATGAATGGCAAAAAGATGGCCTGTGATCTTTCGAGTGTCTCTATTCGTTGACATTGATTACTCGCTACCTTGAATTCTGGCGGCAAACGGCGAGAAACGTTTTCTTAATCTTGTGCACATATCTATGCAAGAGGTCTAAGACAACCAATATCCATGGAATTATAATTTTCTTTCTTTACCGCGAGCTTTGACAGACTCAGGCCAAGTGGAAGCGTCACTCTAGTGCTCCGTGCACTTTCAGGAGGCTAAAGGTGGAATGAGAATGCCGAGGTGAGCTGATTACATTCAAAATCCATATTTATCTTCAAAGTACTCATCCGAGAACTTTTCTACACCCTCATCCTCGTCATCCTCTTCCTCCACATTTGCTACGTCGTCAGGGGATTTATTATTATCGTTTAGGATGTCTGCAGAAGAATCACTTTCCGCAGAATTGACTTGCACATGTACAGATCCAGTCGAACTCGAACCACTCGAAGTCTTGAGTTGTGTCGCTCTCTCTACGTCACTACTCCTTGCAAGTGCAGAGGCCGCGTGAGACTCTGCCGCTATTTTCTCTGCGATTTCCTCATCTCCCAGATAGAGTAATCTTAAACCAATCCGATTCTCAGCAACGCTAAGCACCTCGGTGGTTACTTGATCGCCAATATTAATCACTTCTTTCCAATCGGACCTGTGCAAGTCTCCCATTTCCGAATAGTGAATTAGGCCGTCTGTTTTCACCCCAAAGTCAACGAACAAGCCGAACTTGACGGTTTCTCTCACTCTACCCACCCTCCGTTCCCCTACTACGACACTCTCTGCTGGAGGACGCCTTAATCTTCGTCGTGCGTTCCGCCGCTTCTCAGCTCTCTCCGTTTCAAGCGCAGCCACGTCCACAGGCGCAGCACTCAGCTCAAAAAACCCGTTCATGGGGGTCACCGCACGAACACGAACGTCCACGTGGTCCCCAACCCTAATTACTCGCTCAACGTCATCTCTTTGAAGAGCGTCTGCTTCGCTAGCCCATTCTCTCTTGAAGAATTTCCGCGGTAGGAAGCCCGTCCGGGGAACGACGCGACCGCGTCTTGCCCTCCGAAAAACAGCCACGTCCAACACGGCACCATAGGAACCGACGGCAACGACTTCTCCAGCTAGCTCCTCTCCAACCTTCAAATCATCTATCAATCGTACGACATCCTTTTCCAGCTCACGACGTACAGTCGGGGGTGTTCCTTTCCGTACTTCTATCCGTGCGGCTGGATGATTGACCCTATGCACGTAGACAGGAACGACAGCTCCAACTTTCCTCTCTGCGCTGTCTTCGTTGGGACTCCGCAAACGTAGTCTTGCACGAACCGCCTTCCCAGTGATTGTACGTACTCCAACGTCGAGCCAACTGCTCTCTGCGGGCCCAACGTCGCGAACAATGCCAAAGAGCTGTTCACCAATTGAAATTTCGGAAATTGGGCGAGAATCGGGGGGGGCCTTTGACCGTGTCCATCTCTTCTTCTTGCGTGATGTACTCGGTTTCGCTTGGGCTTTTTCTTCTGGCTTGCTAGAACATCTGAAGGCAGCTCTTCTGCATATTCCGTCTCGCGGTGCTGTCAAAAACACAGTAGGCACGAAGAGGGCCACGCGACTCACGTTACTGCCGCTCATAACGGCACGAGCAGCTCAGAGGTGTGTCCGTGCACCATTCCAGTTCAAGACAGCATCCCCGCAGTACCCTTGGTACTGTACATCCAAAGCAAATTGCGGTCATGTGAACCTGTCCTGGTTGAGAGGACTGTCTTGTAGGGTTGTATTTTTGAAAAAATTCCCAGACGAATTCCTTCACCGGGATCAACGCCAGCTCGTAGTTAAGATCACAGGTCAAATTCCAGCTTCTTCCAACTCCCCGAGCGTCCCTGGGAAAGCGACCTTAACATTCTCCGCGATCACGACAGAGGTGCCTTCGTTGGATACTTTTGCGTGCTAAGTGATACAGTATACCTGCAATAATCCCCGGTGGCCTGACCGGTCAGTAGCTGTACTTAACCTTGCGGATTGCATCAAACGGTCTCGGCTGCCGGCGGATTCATGCGGTTGTTGCATTGAAGGTCAGAATTGAACAAATTACGCTTCTGCAATATTTCTAACATCGAGTTACCCTGACACGATTGCACAAGTGGGAGAATCATGAGGCGCTAAGACCACGACCACATACGGCAAACGAGCAGCACTCACGCTGCGGTCTATTGCACACGCAGTCTTTTGACTGTATCAGATATGCTTACATTTTCAGCTCTTCCCGCTGCATTTAAAGCCACCGCTGCCCGACAGACCCAAGCCAATTTGCTCACTTCCCTGCGACACGGTTACAGAGGACTGCCTATCCAGATGAGTGCATCCACCAAGCAAGATAGAAGCACTCCCCAGACAATCGACGTGGCTGGGTATCAAATATACGGCGTTTCAGTTGCGGCTATGGAAACATGTATATGCATTCCATCTCTGTCGTTAGCGTTCGATTCTGGTCGTTGTCCCCCTCGTGCGGTATCCATGAAGTTTATGGCCATAACCCATGGCCATTGCGACCATGTGCACGGTCTTCCGTTGCATCTAGCCACAAGATCATTGCAAAAATTACCCACGCCCACGTACTTTGTGCCTCCGGAAATAGTACCAGATGTCAAAAATTTAGTCAGTGCCGTCGCGAAACTGGAACAATCCCATTTTGAGTTCGTGGTCGAAGGACTGAGTCCGTCACATCCTCCAGTTGAGTTCAAGAAAGGATGGCTTCTGAAATCTTTTCCAACGACGCACCCTGTTCCCTCCCAGGGATACATTGTGATTAAGAAGAAAAAGAAACTGAAACAGAAATATATTGGCACTCCGGGGCCTGAACTGGTCAAGATGCGAAAGGCCGGAACCGAAATTGAGGACAACATAGCAAGCCCGGAAATATGCTTTACTGGTGACACGTCTCTAGACGCAATTGCGAAGTCGGATGACTGCAGAAGGGCGCGGGTCCTCATCACTGAAATGACGTTCCTTGATGATTTTTGCTCGCCCGAACACGCAGAAAATTGTGGTCACATCCACATAGATCAGGTAATTGAAAACAGTAACCTGTTTGACGAAAATGAGTCCGTAGTCTTCACCCATTTTAGTGCTAGGTACTCAAAAGCGGGCATTCGCAGAGCTCTCTGGAAACTGCCGGAAGGTTTGCGCCAGAAAAGCATTGCCTTTGGAGCTTGAGATACTGCAGGCATGGGGCAAATTCATGATGAGGATACGTATACGGGGTAAAGAGATAGTACAGTATGCAGCACCCTTGTGGGCATGGGCTCGGTTGTATTATCAGCCCGCAGCGCTTCAGGTGTTAATCAGGACTCAGCTCAGAGATCTGGCCGCTTTCTCGAGACCACGCCGAACAGCACAGTCTATATGCAGTGTCTCAGACATTCTCACTACTTTGGTAATTCCATCTTCGTCCTTTTCATGAGAAACAGGGATATGAAAAAGACTCTAAAGTATAAATATATGTGTAGATATATTTGAGTGATGGCATCATATACATATGATGTCATCACTCTATGAAGTACCATACAGTGAAATGCCATTGAGTGATGTCATCAGTCAAAGACATTTCATGGCTCCAACAAAACTGCCCTCACAGACTTTGCATCGCATTGAAAAAAACTATTTCCATTCAGAACACCAACTCTTCGACGTAAATAGTAGTTTCAAGACCATACTATTCATTCAACGTAAAACATAAAACGGAAGCTCTTAATTGCATCTTCTTTTCGTTGTTAACTCAGGACACCACTCTTTGCGGTTCACTTCAGAAGGCTTCGCAGGACTCAACCACCCCAACCAGGCTTCATTGCGGATTCCTCGCAAGTAATCCGTTTGGCTGACGTGCTCGAAAACTCTCGCTGCTGAATGCCTATGGTTGACAACAAGTTTCAAATATAAAACGTTCATTGCATCAGTCGAATGGATAGGCACACGATATTTTTTATGAAAATATGAAATCGCCGCAGCCGAATTGTTTGGGTTCATCATGTACAGGTCTATCGACAATGGTTCGCAATATTGACATAGAAAATATGTTGACCATGCTATAAACGGTAGTCCACCACTCCTTCGCAATATTTTCGCAGGGTTGTCTCACAGTTCGGACCACTCTCACCCAGCACTTGGTGATACAGTGCCTCCTACGATATGGTGCTATAGCGTGACATACCTCTAGCTATGGCACTATTGGGGGGATGGCACTATATAAAGGAGGCTCATATACATATATTTGGGGACAAAGCACACTGCTATCACAAACACAACAAAGCCTGTATAACACAACTAAATAACTTCATCCTTTGGGTACTGAACCATGCCGGATGATACACGTGTGAGCTTATGATAACCTGTGCCAGAGGGTGAGCCATAGCACTATATAGAGGGAAGCACTACTAAAGTAGGCACTATTGAGCGACCCCCCCCTGTACCCGCAAAATAAAAAGCAAACGCTTTTAATGTTAAGTGATAGTTAAACGTATATAATGACATGACACACGATGTCGAGGTGAGCATTTTATCTCACTACTGAGAAGATACGTGCATTGATGGATTTCCAGGATAAAGTCTCTACATGCAGTCCGCAACATATGAAGAGAACAGCGTAGCATGTATTCGCCACAGAGAATAATCTAGCGTAGTTTATATGACTGTGTGCACGTGGCAAGAATTAACACATCTCATCTAAAACGAGGAATCTTCACGTTTGAATCAATCAAGTTTGAAGAAAAAGTTTTTGCCTACCCAGGATGCTCATGAACAATACTGTACGTATGTTAAACACCGAAACAGCGACTTCAACTGCGATGCTTCGTATATCACATCGGAAGCTAGAAAACCGAGAGAAATCATGAAGATTGACTATTTCATGTGTTCGTCGCGATCGGTCGGGGAACAACACCTCCATCAGACAAGTTTGATACAACTGATACAACAAAGACAGCGCCACCGCGACAGAGCGTTTCTCTCTTACCAGCTGCATTCAACACAAGAGCAGGGCCCCAGAAAGTGGATTTTGCTGTACATGAGTGATGTTTCGATCACAATAGTAGTTTATGATCATCAGGCTATTCCTCTACAACACGTAGAAGCTGTAAGTACGAATAGCTTTTTTTGTGTTTTTCTCACGTGACACGAAGCATTCGGGAAACCATAACCAGCTAAACTTTTCTGACACCTAGTTCAGTTTCTGAAAGAGAGCAGTTGAAGTACAGAGTAAAGCCTCGATAAGCTATGTACCTGATAGGATGAACTGTCCCGGTGCAGTGAACCGAAAGGCTGTGAGGCAGGCGCCACTCCGCTTTTTGGCCTAGAAACGACGGTTTCGTATTTCTAAGGTGAACCAGACTCGCTAGAATGAATTACGTGATATAATGAACAGAAAAAGCATGAAAAAAACAAGAGTTCACTTTGTCGGGGCCGAAATGCACACTAGAAACTAACCATCAACGACTACAGAAGCTATCAATACGTCTTTGCTTGCTATGAAAATAGAGGGAAGGCCCATTCACAACGGGAAGAGTTCTGGATGTCCGAATGCGCCCGTCGACGTCGCCCGTCGACACACAGGGTCAAAGCAAGTCAAAGCAAGTGACGTTGTGTGCCTTGCTGTACCTGTACGAAGGCTACACGTGTACATGAGCAGCTCCGCCACTGTTCACATGAACTGGCTCGGTAAGGCGACCTCAGTGGGTTGCTCGGAAGCGCCACATTTCGGTTCACCATATCGAGACTTTACTCTGTACACTGTTTAAGAATGAAAGAAAAGAGAGAGGCAGAATGCCTTGACATGCTGCTCGTTGGGTTACTCGCAATCACAGTCACGCAACTTCCTCATGCGTTCGTCTGCATCCTGCCCGTTTGACCAAAACATGAGAGTTAGCACAAAAGATTTAATAAATCTACTACAGTAATGATAATATATCTACAAGATATCGTCAGTGGCGTAGGATTCCGTTCCAGGGTTCAGGGGGTGTTGGACGTCTTCCCCTCGAAGAGTGGCCGTGCATTGAAAATAACTTCGTCGTACTACACAGTCAGTGGTGGTCCTCGCGGGCGACTCACCATTGCCACCAGTGACGTCATCCGCAAAGAACAAGTTATTTCCGGCGCTATTGTTGAGTAGGACTTTGCGGTGTTCGAAAAACATTCAATTTGGCTGGCTTTCGTCATTCTTGTGAGTTGGTATTATGAGACATCACAGCCTACATCAAAAGCTCAGTGTCTCCCCTCTCACAGCTTCGTTGCCTTTCTACTCTGGCCAATGACCAGTGAATATGTATAATAGTAATGAGAAGATGAATGTGCACCGGTTCCGGAGTTAAGTTACACCTCACAGTGTTGAATGTTGGATTTTTTAGATAGTGTCTGACCTCAGTAGCCTATGTTGCGTCACACGCAGGTTTCCAGTGGTGGTGATCGTCGGGGTGCTTTGGCACTGACTCTTTTAGCTGAAAAAGCTTTTAAAAAGTGCTGCCTGGAGGCAGTGATGCAGCTTCGGACACGCTATTGCACAGAGCCTCTACTTTTACACAGTTTTCTAGCACTGGTCGTCGTAACCTCTTTTCTAGGTACGTGTATAACATGTAGTGTACACATATGTTTCGCCGTCTCTACAATCCGAAGCATTGCTGGATCAAAAGCTAATGCATTACGACAGCTTGTACTCAGGTTTCTTTACCCTGAGATTCCCTGATCCGGGATCTTATGTCATTCAATTGCTTTGCTTGAGGGTCTCAAGTCTCATGTGAATAGCTGTCAGATGCAATTGATGGGCCTCATGTATGAGCAGTTTGTGTACTTGTGAATGACTCTCCAGGAATCTTTGAGACAACTGAAATCTGTCTGCATTGTTGTTGGGTTCAGGTATTTGGTAGCGCGGCCATAGATGTTCTTTTGGTACTCTACATTCCCGTTTCGTGCACTCCCGTGCGTTCTTCAGACAGAGAGAGCTTCCCTTTCCACCAACAATGCCCCAATGCGTGAAGTTGTAGAATGCAGCTACATAAAAGTTCGTTCATTCCCAGGTCAAAACACCGTACAACTACACAACTCTTTACAGGTAGGATATATGAGACGTTAATGTCTCAAATAAAAAAACATCATCTTGGAACATTGGGACCTGTTTTGCGACAACAGTTCTTTCAGAGGTAAATGGTGTGTTTCAAAAGTGCTCTCTCTTTCCCTATATAGCTGCTCTCCACAATGCAAGGAATGCTACCTCTCTCCATCATCTCTCCATCATCTGACAATCATTCGCCGAAGAAACCAACAGTCCATATATACAACCAACGGAAAGACGGACAGGAGAATCGTTTCAATTTCCAGAAATGAGGAAGCAGTCTTTTTCCACAAACAACGACACTAAGAAAGACACGAAGACGAAGAAGCCAAAGCCGAAACCAGAGAGGCCTATTCAAGCAGCTAGGTGCTGAGTGATGCGAAATGGAAAAGAGCCCTTGCTGGTCACAAATGAAAATTCCAAGAACGGCCCCCTTGCTATCTCAGCGGAATGCAGGCACGCCCTCACTGTACTGACATCCATGCATGCTGCCATGGAGTTCAAGAAAGCGATGCTCGCATATCAATCCCAGGATGCTATAGAGCGACGTCACGATTCACAACTACACTGCTGTCAACAACGTTTTACAAAGCCCTCCATTGGGCATGGTTGAAATAACGATTTACCAATAGGTACCTATAGTACCTGCACTTCAAGGTCTGAAAATATTCTCATGGTTTGTACTATGTAAAGCGAGGTACGGCAGTGTTGGGGTGATTGCAACAAACTAGTTTGCGACAATTTAGTTTTAAACCCAAAGCTAGTATCGAGAATCATTGTAAAAGGGCTTCAAAAACTTCAGATTCGTGTAAGACCGATTGACTGAGAAGTTGGTCAGGAAAATGCGGACGTCAAGGATGCTAGGATTTGTTTCAATGTTCGGAGTGGGACTTCCATGACTGCATTGTCACGATGAGACCTTCCACGCTTCTCTGATACGACCTTTTTGACAATTTTTTCCCACACTGGAACTGGTTTCAGGTCTCTTTCCGCGTCGGCAGATGCTCGCACCCGAAAAGCATCCATGATCAATATCCTCTGGGCCCCATACCTCGCGTCTATCTCAATACAGCAAAACTGTCCCCAAGCTGAAAGCTGTCCCCGAGCTAAACTATAAAGTACTTTCACCTTCAAGGCAGTGAAAAAATATACCTTCATAGACTCTGGTAAACGCCGTGTCGCCTCTTGCAAGGCGAGACCAAGTGGCAAAGAAGCTTCGAGTAGTCTCGCAAGAGTTCGCCCCGCATCCATCTCTGATGCCTCCATCACTTCTTCCATCAATGGAAACAAATTCTTTGATATAACTGGTTGCGGGGGCAAAATTCCCAGCTGAAAGGATTTGCTTCGCACCCCCACGGTGAGTCGAAATTTTGATACGTCAATCGCCACAAAGGATGGCCCCCGTCGAACAATTGAGCAAACCTCAACCCCAGCTGACAGCCCTTTGATTAACGCAGCTGATTTCGTTGCCCTTTCAAAATCGCTGAAAAACCTCTTTAAGGTTGTAGTCGAGGACACGTCATATGAAAAAAGTAAGAGGCGTTTCGCCGGAAAGTACGATACTGTTTGTCCTCGCAGGTTAGTTGCATCGAATATATCGTTAGTAAGTGTTAGTCGTATCTGCCATCCTTCGTTGCCTTTAATGATAAGGGCGGCACTCTCAACTTCTAGTGACGACGGTTTCATTTTGATCGGTGACCGGTACGGAGAACGAAGAGAGAAATCCCCGTCAATGACGTCTGCGTAATTCTTGACCTCTCTCAAGATGTTATCCCGCCGCATTCGCACTTCTGTTGCATGCCGAACCTCAGCCAATATGGCCATACGGTTGGCATCACTGCAGATTTCGTTGGACCGATCGGGTTGGCCCACTCCTTCCGGTCTCCGACCTTCAATGAACGCTTGATTCTCTGAAGAAGAAATGGTGAAATGCATCGGTAACGATCTCGCGCGTTTAGTAGCGGTTAAACCGGGCATGCAGTACACTTCGTCGTCTTCGCTAGCCATGGAACAGAGAGTCAGGAACCGTCTCGGTCGTTTTCTATCAACTGGCATAAATGGCGGGCGAATCATCCTTCCCGCATTGGATTTTTCCGGCTTTTCGACGAACGAGTCTCCAGGAGGCCACGTCGGAATGAAACCGACCCCGATCGCACAGCTGCCCTCCAACGACGAGTTAAGGCGAACCAAACTCAATGCTTTCTCTATGATGTCGACTGCCACGCGGCACATTGTAGGCAAACCGCTCTTGGCGAAAAAGCGTTCCCCGACCCAAAGAAGATTTCGAAACTCAGACGCGAAAGAGTGCGCCCTGGACTGCGCGAGAGCGACCGCGCCGTGCAAACGAACGAACAAACCTCCCGTCTTGTGCGAAATTCCAAAAGAAAGGCTTGGTCTCGGACGAGCAAAGTAAACATCCAGTGAAGACGATGTATAGCCCGCCGCAATTTTCATTTGAATGGAAGACGGGATGGATAAACGGCACAGCTTCTCTAGTTCTTTCACTTCGTGCTGTGCTCGATGTCGACAAGTTTCGAGTAGGTACCGCTCGGCATGAATCCTCCTGATTTCGAGCTTCGGGTGAGTTCTTCCTGGTAGCGGCGGACTATGCGAAATCTGGAGGATCCCGCCTATAGCATCACTGAGACGCTCTTGGCTCGGCAATCGGAACGCTACTTCCGCTTTTCGATGTGATTTTTGCCAGTACCGGACCCGCACGGGCATGTCGTCTTTTGCTTCAGACCCTACCCCCGATAGTGCGAGCTTGGCAATCTTCCACGAGGTGTGCTGTGTAAGGGCAGAGAGTTGTGTCCTTACATGTTCGATTGCAATTTTGGCGGCGCATTCGAGGCTCAATATACTGGATAGACAAAGAAGAGCGCTCTTCATGCGACTGGCTTTATCGACAGCTTCTGTGTCTCTCATGGTCCACTGCATGCGATCACTAATCATTTGACGCAGGGGCTCCCTCTGTTCGGTGCGCAACCTCATAGGCTCATCGCGAACTCGCCATGGGGTGTTGAGTACACTCTGGGCATCTGGATGCCCCCCGACGAGGATTTCAAATCGCAACAGGATCAACAACGCGTCTTCGAGGCTCAAGCGATCCAAAATTACGTCTGCAGTCCAGGATCCTGGGACACCGATGCGAACCGCAGCGTTCTTCGGATCGACGCGTGAGTTTATCACTTTAACACCGGTCGGCATAGAGTTCCTGACCGCGCAAAATGTGGAGACCTGCAGACGCTCGGTTGCCTCGTCTTCTAAGCTGCTTGAACGAGATGGCGGATTTTTAGCAGAGTCTTCAACGTCGTGAATGTGGGCGCTTGCATCGATTCCAATTGCTTTCTCAATAACCCTTGGGTAGCGGGCAAAAAACGACGATGAGCCAAGAATTTCTGCGGCCTCCGCAATTGCGGAGGGATGGGCAACCGCACCCTTGACAAATCCGGAAACTCGCCAGAGGATATCTGCATTCTCCGTTAGTACGCCGCTGCGCGTGGTTGCCATTCGCTTGGTGACTTGGGCAGAGCCGTGGAATGCGGAATACATCATGAACCATCGAACTGCGACCAAAAGACGAGTGAAGCGATGGCGTACGCTCAGGGTGAAGTCAACAAGTTTCTCGCGACGGGCCTCTGGCGGAAGATCGGTGAGGGAATCAAGCAAAGCATGCATTTCTTTGTAGGTGTTTTGCACGACGTCATTCGCAAGTCGTGACAGGGCAACATCCTCGGGAGGAACTTGCATGGTTTTGTGCGTCTCGCAAGGTGTGCTTTAGCTCGAGCCAGAGGATGGATCTTGCGAGACAATGTGTAACGGCGGTCAAATTCAGAATGTATGCAAACGGAGGAAGGCGGTAGAGTTTCGAGTCTGCGACACGTTCAGCTGCAGCCGACCAAACGTGAATCGCAGGGATAGTCATGTGCCGGATGATTTCATATCGATGTATCGCTGAGGAGCTTGGGCGACCTTTGAATGAGTGAGATTGAGAGCGGTAAATGTGTTTGCGTCAAAAGGCGGTAGGGAGGTCTTCAACGGTAGCATAAATCAAAGAAATGGTACAGGGCGTGTTCTCAAGATGGCAGGCAACACACTGCACAAGGCGGGAAAACAAGGAAAAATAGAAAAATATTGATACACGTGTACTATACTTTCTAGCCTTCTCCGTACTGCAGAAGGTACTCGCCCTGTAAGATACAAGCCATGCCGTTTAATTGAAATGGACAGAAACAAATTACACTCCCAGATGTGCAGTTCTAATCGTACGTGCCCGTACAGTACAGCGTATGAAATGCTATGAGACGTGTACACGTTATGACATTGCGGAAGGGTTATTCAAATATTTTAATAATATTTTGTATCAAAACTGAAGAACTGCGGGCAGCACCTGCCGATGCGGGACCCGCATCCATTGGATATATTCCAGGCTGGGCGGCGGAGAGAAGGGTTTCATGGCGTCGATTCTACCAATCATTTTGCGAAACTCACTGCATGCACCTCGGAGAGATGCAATTTTCTAAAAAGATCTTAAATACCTCGTCCTGATCAAGCCTCCCAGGCCAAGCACTTGCCGCTGCTTGCCCCCAGCACCACCCGACGCTCGAATCGCATCTTGATCAGGACCAATGACAGTGCGCCTAGCTAACCTCAGAGCTCGCAACTCAGGGCAAGGCCCGACACTTTATTAAACGAGTCGCCGTCCCCATCGTCATCGACACCCACCCGCTTCACTTCAGCGACCCCCTTATCCCCTTTTTTCCATTTTCTCATCCTGCCCCCACTCCGCAAAGATGTTTGCCTTCGTTTCATCATTCACCGCCTTCCGCCCGTCCTTCAGTGCCGCGGCTCTATCTGCTCCAAGCACGTCGGCCCGCCCGGCTGTGACGATGGTTGCCAGCAGGGCCATCCCGTTCCTCGAGGCCCCCTCTAAGCTCGACGGCTCCCGCATCGGCGACAGCGGCTTTGACCCGCTCTACCTCTCTGACTACCTCGACCAGGATTATGCCGCCGCCGGTGAATTGAAGAACGGGCGAGTTGCCATGCTCGCCACAGTCGGTATGCTAGTACAGGAGTTCGTGCACCTCCCAAACCCCATGTTCGCCGAGGCCAACCCCATCAAGGCTATCTATGCCGTGCCCGTTGAAGGCTGGGTTCAGATTCTTGTGGCTATCACTATCATTGAGTTGGCTACTTTCAAGAAGACCTACGAGAGTGGTGCCGACCTCGGCTTCGACCCTCTCGGGATGGGCTCCAAGGGCAACATGGAGGAACTCAAGCTGAAGGAACTGAAGAATGGTCGTTTGGCCATGCTCGCAAGTATTGGTTTTATCTTCCAAACCATCACTACTGGCAAGCCCATCATCGCTCAGCTCACTACCCTAGGACAGTGAGCAATATTTCGCATCCTCACTGCTGCGGTACCATGCCTTCCCCAGCTTGACAGTCCATGTCATTGGGTGTGTGACACATTAGACCAAACCTGCCCTTCTCGTTTTCGCCCCGCGAAATAAGCTCTGTGTGAGGAGCGCCTACTGTACTTACGAACTCATAAAATTTTTTCCACGCTATGTTCACCGCTTTGAGAATCTCGCACACTAGCATTCGGGCCTAATTAATCATGGTTTCTTTACCCACGCAGGGACTTGTACTTTCTTGCCTCCCCGCGCAGCTCTCGTGATGGTTGCCCGGGTCCATTTCTTGGCTGTCGACTTGTTCTTTAACTCGGCCAGTTGATGCGTGAGCGAAACGTCCCTCATGATGGCGTCAACAGACTTGCGGCTCTTTTGTGTATCAAACGTGAGCTCGTTAGGGTGGTGCAGCTTGACGTAATCTTTCAGTTCATTGAGCATCTTTCGCAGACTGGCAGCCCACGCGCGATGAAGACGCGACACGTAAGTATCCTGCGACCCAAAATGCTTTTCGATGCGATCGATGTACAACACTGTCACCGACTCGACATCAATGATGTACCCGACCGGCGACATCTTCTGTGTTGTCGCTGTGCACCATTGCATTGCGTTCAAAAACTCGCGCAAGGTCACGCAGTGCTGCGCATACTTATCCTCTTTCGGCACTTTGTCTAGTAGGGCAACCAAAGGAGTAAGCTCATGTTGCACAGACATGAGCAGCATCCTCAACGCTGCATCCGTATCCTTGTGCGGCCTGCGGCGATTGGACGCCGTTTCAATAACCTTTGCCATCTCTTCGTATGCGCCTATGAGACGCGGGAAGACTGCCTTGAGTACGCCTCCAAGCTCTCCGGAAATAACAGAAAACTCAGTCAAGCCGCTATGCATGAGGCGATAAAAGTCTCCAATTGGATGCGAATCCTTGCGCAGATTCCGTTGGGCGCGTCTGTATCCCGCCGGCGTAGCACCCGCGGCGTAGTTCCACCGCAAACCTGCCGGATGCTCTTTTTCGACGTACTTCAGCAAGGCGTCCATGACAGCGTTGAGGGACTCTGCAAAGTCGCTATGAATGGGGTTGCAGCCGAGATCAATATAGCGTGATAGAATATCCTCTGCTAGCGTGTTGACAATAGATTTGTAGTCGCGCGCATGCTTCAAGGCGGCCGGCGCAACGATCCAGCCCAGGGCGGCCGAGGCATCTGACAAAGCTATGGCATGATTATGCAATGCATTTCGAATGTCAATGTCGTACTTGAGCTCAGCAGCATCCGCGCTTGCATCGACAAGTTCCGCGCACTCCTTTTTCAAAATGGCAGGGTTGGCAGGTTTGGCCATGCGCGAGGCCTTGGAGATAACTTGTGCCTCTGCGAGGACGCTCTTCTCGAACAGGGTAGTCTGTTCCAGGATTGTAGCGGCAGCGTCTCCAAACTCGGCACCCAATTTTCCAATCTCCGTGGCGGCGTTCTTGAGCTGCTGCAAAGGCTTTGCCATCTGTCTCTGAAAGACCTCGCCCGGATCGTAGTCGACGAGCTGGGCCTGGATGTGCGAGCGGCCTGCGGTGACGACTTTTGGCAAGGCGTCTGCGATGTTCTTGATGCGCACAATGGTGGAGTCAATGGCGTTGTACAAGGCGCGGTCGTTGCGGAAGACGCGCGGCGAGGCGAGGGGCGGAAGGGCTGCTCCGCCTAGACGATGGTTGACGGCGAAGAGCTCGAGGGCGCGGACTTTGCGCTCTACGGCTTCCAGAGAGGCTTCCGCGTCGACGGGGGCTGCTAGAGCCATGGTGGTGAGTGAGGGTTGTTAGATGCAGGTGGGAATGGGGAGTTAGTTGATGGAGTTAGAACACTGTAGCATGACGATCGGGCGAGGGAGGAGAGGGTTTGGTGTTCTGAGTTTTAGAGCATTGGAAACAGGGACGGAAGAGAGGAGCGTGGGACAACAAGCAGACGAAGCGAAACCGACCTTTGTACAGTATCCCTGCACTTCACAAATGTGCTGTAAGTTTCGCTCTGGCACGTGAGTGTCCACATTGCTGTGCTTTGCGAATGCCACGATATGTAATCAGACTCATCGCCCAAAAACAATGAAGAGATGCACGAAACGTGGCACGAAACGTGGACGACGTGTCACGAGCGAAGCAGATTTTTCTACCCGAGTCGGCATGTCGCGAGCTGCCCCTGGACCAGTGATCCGAACAGCGTAATCTACCCAAGGGTGCCGTATGCCGACATCCTCTACTGCTCCTTCCTATCTCTCTCTTCAAACGCCAGTTCACCTCTCCAACTTGCGCGCTCCTGTCACTGCCACCGAGAAATGTCCTTCGCCCTGCGCCGGGTCTCGCAGCGTTTTCTCCCGGCCTTCCAGCTCCCTCTCGTCCTCTCTCCAACCACGTCTCCCTACAACCCGCGCTTCCGCATCGCCCTAATGTCGCGCCCTTCCGCCCCCGTCTCCGTCCCCCATCACCATGCCACCGCGTCGGCCTCGCTAGCAACGCCGACAGATCTGCCTCCCTCCTTCGCCGGTGAGAACCCTGTCTTTGCACAAACAATGCTGCGTATCGTCAACCCAACTGCCTCGCGCGCCTTCTACGAGCACGCCCTGGGAATGACCTATCTCACCCGTCTCGACTTTCCGGATCTCCAGTTTTCGCTCTTTTTCTACGCCTACACCGATGACGACGTTCCGGACCAAGCCGATCCGCAGCCAAAACGCGCTCAGTGGCTCTGGGGAAGGCCCTACCCCACAATAGAGCTCACGTGGAATTGGCCGAGAGAGACTTATGATGAGAGCGTGCAGGCAGCGAGCGAGAATGATAAAGGGGATGAAGTGTATGTCAATGGAAATCAAGACCCAAAGGGCTTTGGCCACGTCGGAGTGATCGTGTCCAACCTACCAGGCGTCATGGACATGCTGGAGAAGAAGGGCGTTGCGGTCGTGCAGGGCGCGTCTACGGACGGGAAGGATGGCACGGCCGTCGTCGCAGACCCCGATGGATATTTGATACAGCTGACAGAGAGAGGGCACACGCCAGGCGACGGCGGCGTGGACATGGTCAAGACGGACCCGGTCTACGGCAGCGTGATGCTCCGCGTGAAGGATCCGCGCGACGCGATGCGGTTCTTCTCCAGGCTCGGCTTCCGCTGCATCGCGCGGCTGGACCACGAGGACGACAAATGCACGGAGTACTTCCTGGCCTATTCTTGGGCGAGCGAGGTAGAGGATAGCGTGGCGGAAGCGGAGAAGGCGGAGTGGGTGCATGCGCGGAGGGAGTGCAAGATCTTGCTCAAGCATCACTGGGGCACGGAGAATGAGAGCGAGCAAATGTACGCGCACGGGAACGCAAAGCCGCATCGCGGGTTTGGGCATCTCGGCATCATCGTAGATGACATTTATGGGACAACTCAGGCAATGGAGAAGGAGGGGTATAAGATCGTGAGGCAGGCGGGGCCGTTCAGGGATGCGGGCGAGCTTTCATTCGTGGCGGAGCCTTCGACGGGGTACTGGGTAGAGATTATTAAGAGGAGTGGCGAGGCGGGCGACGTGCCGTATGAGAAGCCGTTCGGGATCGGTGGGTAGGTGGTGGAGGGGTGGTGTTGGCGTAGTGACGATGTGTTAGTGCAGCGAAGCATACTGTCGATGTAGGGAGGGGTGGTGTTAGCGTAGTGACGATGTGTTAGTGCAGCGAAGCATACTGTCGATGTAGGGAGGGGATGTAAAGAAGGGCTCTTTTTGGATATGACGTATGTTTCGCAGGCGTGGATTTGTTTGATGTATTGTAGCACTAGCAGTATCCGGAATAAGGTACAGTATCGAGTTGTTGAGATTGTGCCCCGATGGCATGGGCAGGCGATGCACGCGGGACATGCAGGCGTACAGTACTCAAGAATAGATTGTCCAGAATTGACCCTTCTCCAGAATTAGACCAGTGAGAACGGTACCCTTGGTACAGTATGTTTCGCAGGCGTGGATTGCCTGTGTTGAGATTGTGCGGCGATAGGATGTGGGATCAGGTGTTTGTGATGTCGCGCATGCAATGGAAATGGCACGACAGCGGAGCGGGGCAGATGCGCGGTCACATCGCGGTGGAAGATGCGCAGTTTGAGAGTTGAAGCTCCACTCCGCTAATTTCGTGCCGAGATTAACCGCCGGCATGATAGAGTTGGATAGATTACAGTAGGCCCGTCCTAAATGGGGGTACCAAAGGCCGCTGCACTTGAAAATAGCAGGCTGGTCAGTTAAACCAGCACCTTTACAAGGTCATTGCAGCTATAGCATGGCTACTGTAGCCACACTAATCTACTTGTCACATAATGTACACGGTACCCAGGGTACTGTACACAGCACGCGCAAACGTGCATATGCAACCTCCACCCCTTCGCCAGGCGCCCCTTCGCCAGGCGCCCCTCCGCCAAGCGCCCCTCCGCCAAGCGCCCCTCTGCCACCAGAGCTGCCCAAAAAAATCACACCCTACCCGGGCGAAAGGACACCTGTCTAGCAAAGTATGACACACCCTGCGTCGGTTGGTGAAAATCCAGCAACACCTCAACAGCCCCGCGCAACAGCTCCCGAGCGCCTCGTGTCTCGTACCGTCTCGCAATCACTGCGGCCAAGGTGCAGCCAAGGTGCGGCCAAGGTGCGTGGGTGGACAGTGAGCCCGAGCCCGCGACCGTTTCATACGCCGGTGCATACCTCGACACTTGCGCGAGCACTCCAATCTGTATGCATCGTATCTCTCCGCACGTGCTCATCGACGAGGTACGCGGGCTTGCGGAAGAGTATGGCGCGCCTAGGTTGCAGGGCGAGGGGCCGCCTGCGATACTGTAGAATAGGCTCGCTTTTGCGCCTTCACGGTAGATGCTTGGTGTCTTTCCTTACTATATGTGCAGTTGTAGAAAAAGGTCCGACACGGACCGCGAGTGCGGTACCGAGATGAGCGTGAAGCGACGGATTGCAGCGGCGCGAGATCAGCTTTCTCTACAGGCGCCGCGCAGAGACGTAAAAGCGAAGCAGGCAGGGCACAGACAGGGCACAGGCAGGGCACAGGCAGGGCACAGGCAGGGCACAGGCAGGGCTTAGACAGGGCTTAGACATGGCCAACGTCAACAGCAAATAGTCTGACACAGCGGGCACGTGGGTCTTCCTCTCCTTAGCCAAGGGTCGATGCACCCTGTGTGGAAAACATGTTCGCAGCCGAGGACGCGGACCCTGTTATCGGTCTCATAGCCGTCCAAGCAAATAGCACACGTATCCTGTCCAAAAGCGAGCTTGTCGATGCCGTCCTCCGGGCAGAGGGACCTGACGGGGAGGGCGTTAATCCTGAGGTCTGTGGCGCCACTTGCAAACAACAGTCTGCGAATGAAATCCACACACGAGCGGTGACCGTGGTCGGACGGGCCGAGCGGGACGATGGAGGTGGACATCATGGTGGTAGTGGTGGTGGTGAGCGTGGTGAAGGGCTGCGCCGAACCTGGGGCTGAGGCGGTGATGGTGGTCACCGTAGTGGTGGTAGACGTTTGAGTTGGTTGAGAGGCGAGACCAGGGGCCAGGTCAAGCACTGCGTTGAAGGCGCCACGGATGAGGGCGAGTAGGTCATGCACGGGTCGGGGCGGGGGGTAGGCTTCGGCGGGAGAGGGGGATGTGGTTGTTGTGGTCGTCGTCGCTTGGGGAGGCGGGGGATGGAAACTGGGAATTGGGTCGGCAAAGTCCATTTGAGACATGGTGGGGAGAAGCGCACGGGCGCGTTGCCAATGACCGCGAGGGTAACGAAGGAGAGGGGGGGCGTGTTGTCGCCGGTGGGTCGGCGATGTGAATGGGTGTGAGGGGGAAGGGAGAGAGAGGGAGAGGGAGAGGGCAGGGATGCGATGAGATGAGATGGATTGCAAGGAGAGGGGGGGGGGGGGGGGGGGGGGGAAAAACAGCCCATTAAAAAAGGGGAG
>NW_005178498.1:13990-16369 GCF_000350225.1 Chondrus crispus | reverse complement strand
CCCCCGGGTTTCGGGGCGGGGTCCCCACCCGGGGGGAAGGGGGCCCTGGCCCCCCCCCCCCCCAGCCTGCAGAAGGCCCGCACTCGCCGCACTACGGTACGCTCTTCATCCGTAACCTTCCCCCAAGCTCTCCCTGGCCGCCTGCACCTCGCCCCCCCCCCAACCAGGGAGAACCCGCCCCCGCCCCCGCCGTGACCACCTGGCCGCGCACCGGCCGTGCGTCCCGGTACGCACTACGCACACACCCGCGCTTTTTGAAGGCTTTCCACTTGCCGGCCGGATATTGGCTCGCGCTGAGCGCGTGCGCGCGGCTGACGTGCGGAATGTCACAGTGCGGTTGCGGATGTAACTCGTATCTCGAGCGTGGGGGTTGCTCGTACGGCGCGATATCTCTTTTAATTGAAGATCGCGGAGTAGGGCGTTTTAAAATTGATTCTTCTGCGGAGGCGGGCGTTGCTGGCCCTATACAAAGGTGTTGGAGAAAAGTTTTTATGCGGGGCGGGCCTTATAAAGCGGAAGAAATACGGAGGGTGCTTTGCGCGGGCCAATCATGTTTGCGAGGGCTGTGACGAGAATCTCACGGCTGCAAATGGGATGTAAAAAAAAGTGGGGCCCAATGAGATTCCGGGGGTGCGGGCGCTGTGTCCCACGCTGATTCGCGGCTCGGGGGCGGCGATGTCGCTGTGCAGCCAGCAACGACGCAAAGTGATCGCGGGGGCCGTGGAAGATATGTGTGGCGTGTGGGAAGAAAAGGGTGGCACGGACGGTTTGGCGGGGATTTTTTGCTGGGAAAAGGGTGCGTTTTAGAGGGTTTCGAAATCGTGTCTATCGCGGCGGTGTGACGCGGCAGGCGGTGGACGAGAAAAAGTCGGACGGAGGTGGGAGGTGGACGGAGGGGGGTAACTTGGATATCTTACCCGCCAAGATTTTTTTGTGGAGCATGTAACTACAGGGCATCTCTCTGGGCGGGCACTCGTGGGCATACAGCTGCGATGCGAGCATGGAAAGGCACAGGTTGTTTTTATTCGGCGCTGCGTCGTGTCATGGCCCATACAGTAGCGATGGGGCGACAGGGGAGAGGTGGTGGGTTGAAGCAATCACGGCGGCGCGGCGATTGTACAGTATCCGCGATGCAATCTCCATAGGCGTGACGGGGAGTCGGCCCAGATATAAGACAGAGAGAGAGAGAGCGCCCGTCACGTTGGCGCCACAACCGCACTCCCCTCGGGCCCTCTCTGTCTGTCTTATATCTGGGCCTCGATCGCGGTAAAAGCGAAAGTTTTGGGTGTTTGATAGGCGTTGGGAAACATTTTCTGTTTTTGGTAAAATTGTTGGTTGTTCCTCGAAATACGAATTTTTTTTCTATTTTAGAAAAACCCATGTAATGTTTGAATTTTTCTGCCCCTGCGAATAATACAATGCTGGACGACGTGTACAGGATTATATAATATATATATATAATATAATAACATTATAAAATACTGTGCACGTCGTCCAGCACACGTGTACGGTATATACTCACAGCCGCTGATGTCGAGGGAAGTGGCCCGACATCGATGCAGCGAAGGACAAAAGTGTTGATGCGATAAGAAAGTCGTGTTTCAGGCTGTAAGGCGTAAATCCTGGAACACGAATGGTGGTGAATAGCAGGCAAAAAAGCTAGTGTTGATGACAATAAGAGATGGGCGACGAAGAAGCGACAGAGAGAAGCGACAGAGAGAAGCGACAGAGAGAAGCGACAGAGAGAAGCGACATAAAGTAAATGCTGTAATGGTACAGTACCCTTGGTACTGTAGTAGAATTTGCACGGATGGGAAGGAATGAAACGAGTTGGCGTTGGCACGAGCTGATCTCAGCTGACTCTCAAGAGTCTCCCACTACAAGCCAAGAGGTGGCAATTAGATAGGAGAACAGAAGTTGATCCAATTCGGGAGTGCAGTATTCGCGTGTGGATTGGGCCGTGCACATGCACAATTCAAGGCGCTGACGGGATAGCCCAGCCTTTACAGTACACGTTGGCGCACCGCACGCGGTCATGCACGGTGTGATCGGGCGCGGCGCGGGGGCCTCCCTTCTTCGACGAGGCAACTTTACAGTTGCCAGGCAGCAACGAGCGAAAGGCAGCGACCGGCGCCCACCGTTGCGGCAGCTGCTGCCAAGCGCGTCGGGGGCACAGTCCACCTTGGCGGCGCGCCGGGCCTGTGGGATTTCGTGCGGAATTCCTTTGAAGAATTAGAAAATTCGCTGCCGTCCGGCCGCCGACGTTGACACCCGCGGCACGCCGCCAGCGCCGCCAGCGCCGCTGCCGCTTGTCCGTCCCACCCGCGCGCTGTATGCATACAGCGCGAAAACCCCGCCGCCCGCGCGCGGAGAGAAGAA
>NW_005178498.1:11991-13110 GCF_000350225.1 Chondrus crispus | reverse complement strand
CCGTCCACGCGTCCCAGAGCTCCTCCATCTTCCGCCCGCTCTCCGCCCCGGCCCTGTTCTCCGCGCTCGCGTCGTCGGCCCCCGCGCTCGCGGCCGCCCCGCCGCCGCTGGATGACCGCCTCGCGTTCGACGACGCCCCGCCGCGCGTGAGGCCCTGGCCCGCCCCGCTGCACGCCGACGACCCGCTCGACGAGTTCGACGTCGACACCAGGCCCGATCCGCACCCCGCAGACCTCGGCGACGACGACTCGTTCTCGCCCCACATCGTCTCTGGATACCACTTTCGCCGCCCGCTCGGACAGCACGATCACCCGTCGCAAACCTCGCAGCCCTCCGACCCCACCCCCGACCACCACGAAGAGGAACACGACCATCGCGTCGACGCCGTCTACGATGACCTGGATGATATTGGCGACTGGGTCGCAAACACCGCCCCGAACGCAGATCTCACCAAGAAGCTGGCCAAGGCCGTGGCCCGCACTACCGGGCCCGCCGCCGGTATCCACGCCGCTGATGCTGTGCTCAACGTCCATCGACGGAACGAGGATAGGCGAAAGGAGAACGTCGCGAGGGATAAGCTGGACAGGGCCACCGTCGAGCAGGTCCTCGACCCCCGCACCCGCATGATTTTATTCAGGCTGCTCAGCAGGAACAGGCTCCGCACTCTGGACGGCTGCGTGTCTACGGGCAAGGAGGCAAACGTCTACTATGCCACCGCCGCCGCTCACCCAGATTTACCCCCGCTCGCCGATGGCTCCTATCAGCCCAACCCGGACTTGCGCCCGCATGATATTTCACCGGATGCTGCCGTCGCAGTCAAGGTCTTTAAGACATCTATTTTGCAGTTTAAGGATAGGGAGAGGTATGTCGCGGGCGAGTTTCGATTTAGGAGAGGTGGCTATCAGAGGGGCTCGAATCGCAAAATGGTCCAGCAGTGGGCGGAGAAGGAGTATAGAAACCAAATGAGGCTCCAGGAGGCCGGCATTCCAGCCCCCATACCGCTCCTGCTTAAGCCCCCCGTGCTTATCATGTCATTCTTTGGCAAAGATGGCTGGCCGGCCCCGCGTCTCAAGGACGCCAACCTCTCCCCTTCCAAACTGAGAAAGGCCTACTTTAGGG
>NW_005178498.1:9650-11610 GCF_000350225.1 Chondrus crispus | reverse complement strand
TGCAATACATGGTTGGAAGGCGCCTCTAGCAGGGATACTACCTCCATCAGAGACGTCGACCATGACGATGAAGTCTTCATGAAGTCGTATATTCCACGTACACTTCAGGAAGTTGAACTGCGCGAAAAAGAATTTCGAGCTCACACATCTGTTGACTTGGAGGAGAATCTCTATGCCAAGCTCACCGGGTTAACCGTTGCTCAGAAACGAGTACGCGTGGGTGCGAGCTCGTCCAGAAGTCGTACTGCTTCGGATTCAAGTGTTGCCCGCGCTGGAGCTCTGGATGCCGCGTCGAAAAATCAAGATATGTCTTTGGCAATCGATGGCGAACTCGACCACGGCGATGTTGTCGATCTCGAGGTCCCTCTGTCCGAGCCGGCTACCGTTCGTGGTCTCCCAAAAAAGGATAAGAGTCAAGTCCGGACGATGTCCCCGGTCACTTCGAGCAGCAGCCTGCGGCCCCAAGAAGACAGGCCAGACGCAGAAAGGCTGTCAAAAATGCTTGAGCAACAGTCAAGGATGGATCATATCGGTTTCTTCGCAGCAGTAGATCCCGGCAGCACCCTCGTGCATGAAGCTGCTATCACTGAAACTGTCACAGGGGTAGAGGAGAGTGATATATTCCCTGATAACGACAGAAGCGAGACCTCTTCTGGAGAGCTGTGGCTTCGACCACATCGTGAGGAGCCTATGGACCCTTACGAAGGATTGTCAAAGAAGGAATGGAAGAAAAGAATCAAGGCCGAGAACAGAGAGAAGAGAGAGAAGAAAACTCCTAAGCATGTGAAGAAGCGGAAGGAGGTTCTCGCCAAGAGAAGACGTGGGACAAAGTAATTAATATGGGCCGGTTCTGGAGGCCATGCGGGTGTGATGCCATCCCCGAGGCTCCAGGGATCTTGCTCTCCTTCGTTCTCGTTTTTTGTTTTTTTTCTTTAAACACGCGGCACGGCCCACCTCAGGCGTATGAAACAAGTAGATGACATGCGCACAAGGGCGTTTTTCAATCTTCTAACTCTAGTGATGATCCCATCCGTCGTACGCTCTGTAACTATTTGTACCTTTCTGTACAATTTCGATGGTAAACAAAAAGTAGTGGGGAACTACTTTCACAAAAAGTTGCCTACTCGGCAGCGGGGACCACTGCTCTTCGTCTGCAAAAAAGTCCTCAAGTCGCCCAACTGCGTACACTTTCCGGGAAAAGTGGATGTTGAATCAGACTAGCGACATCAACATGGCGATCCACCACCTCTCCGCAACCCCCTCTACGCTTGCTTCATCATTGCTTGTTGGGCGTAAAACAGAAGACAAGAGTTGTAGATGGAACAATCTTCTCGAAGCTTCCATCCCCAGCTCATCACAGGAGGCTACCGTACGCTCTCACCATCCTCGGGGCGCCTAGTCAAAGCGGACCACGCTTTTTTCATTTGAGCTAAATTGGCAAGCTTCTCCTCCTCCATGCTATTATCCAATTCAACAAACACGGCCTTGGGATAGCTCTCCTTCGCCTCATCCCTCGCGACCTGCATGATCTCCGCCTGCACATTGCCGTCGACCTTTTCCTTTACGTACTGCCTGGCCTGGAGGCGGTCGTACAGCGTCTCCGTGGAGGCGCGCAACACGACGACGAGCTGAACCCAGCGCTCGGGAAACCAGTCCGAGCTGTGGTGGTCCAGGATCACGCCGCCGTCCGCCATGATCGGTTCCAACGCGTCCAGCACCCCGTCCTCGTCCAGGTAGTGGAAGTCAAGCGCGGCGTCGTGCGCCCCGAGCAGCCCTCGCTCTCTCGCAAAGTCCCCCACGTCCACGTGCCGTAGCCCTACCTCGCACGCCAGTTGCTGCGATAGCGTCGTCTTGCCCGTGCCCGGCGTGCCCGTCACGAGAACGTTTGGCCGGAGCGGCCTCCATTCCGCGGTGGATTTGCGCCCCATTCCACGGCGTTGGCGGGGGGGGGGGGGGGGGG
>NW_005178498.1:0-8915 GCF_000350225.1 Chondrus crispus | reverse complement strand
TGCGGCCCATCGGATTTCGTTTTGGTCAAACCTCGCCGCTCTTTCCCTTTCCCGCCCCCCCCCCCCCCCACCCTCACCCCCATCCACGTCTACCCTCCAAACTGCACCCTTCCTCAATGACGGGATCAAAGACGGCCGCCTTCATCCCGCTAGCGCCTTCGCTGGGGCTGCGGGGTCTGCAGAGAGTGTCAGTGTCGCAACGGCCGCGCGCGCGCGCTCGCGCGGCGCGGCGCGCGACGCCGGCGATGCGGGTGTACGACGTAGAGATTCAGCTGTACGGGGAGACGCACATGATTCCGATCGACGAGGACCTAACCCTGCTGGAGGGGATCGAGGAATTCGGCCTGGAGGTGCTGTACTCGTGCCGCGCCGGCGTGTGCATGACGTGCGCCGCGAAGATCCTCGCGGGCGACGTCGACCTCGGCGCCGCGTCCATCACAGACGATCTGAAGGACCAGGGCTACGTGCTTACGTGCTCCGGCTTCCCTAGGTCCGAGGGCATCAAGCTTGAGATGAACCACTTTGATGACGCGTATGAGAAGCAGTACGGCCAGTTTGAGAACGACAATTAGCGTGGTGTAGTGATGTCTGCGAGTGTGCTTGATGCCTTCGTAGGTGATGGGAATCGGTGTTCGTGGCTTGCATGGGGAGAGGAGACGGGTTTATTGTGTTGTCTTGGTGATTGTATAAATATTCTACTTGTGCAATAAACTTATACCTCAAGCCTTTTTGTGTTTTACCCCACGTCCCGTTCCGACGTCCGGAGCCTACTCTCCCGAAACTCTCCGATGTGTCTTCATAGCAAGCCGTTCTCTCGGCGACGGCCCAACACGCAACACATCGCCCCCGATCAATTCGGACGCGTTGGACCTGCAAGAGTCCGAAGCGCCCGCAATCTTCGCCTGTGCCTCGAGATGCATCATCAAGTCGCGAAGCTGCTCCTCAAGCCCCGTGCGCGCCGCCTCCGACTCCTCCAGCTGCATCTTGAGCTTCTCCACCGCGTCATTCCAAGCCGTCTTATCCCTCAATAACGTCTCTGTCAAGTTTTTGAGAAACCCATTCTTGTCTCTCAACACGCCCGCCTCCTTCTCCGCATCGCCCACTTTCTTGTTCATCTGCTTCCGCTCCTTCCCTGCCTCCCCAACTTCCGCCTTCAGCCCCGCGATCTCCCCGCGAAGCTGCTCCCGCTCTGCCGCGTGCTCCGCCTCCATCCTCTCCAGCCTTCTGCGGTAATCGTCCACCACCGCATCCATCCGACTCGCATATACCGCCGCTTGCAGCCCGCGGTCATTCTCCACATCGTCCTCCCCCCGGCCTGTCCCGCAACAACTCTGTTGCTGCGCGCTCCCGGACGCAGACGCCGCCGCGTCCGGTCGCTCATCGTACGTCACCTCGACAATCTTACCGTCATCACTCGTCAGCAGGCGATTGACAAATCGGTCGGAAACATAATCCCACACCGAGCCTGCGCGCAACTTCTCCCCGCTCCAAAACGTCGTGTCCTCTAAATTCATTGCAAACGGATGTTGTGTCTCCGCAAAGTGCTGGTGCGCGTGCTTTTTCTTATACACGCCGCACCCCACGTACGCGCACACGACGCACATCCACAAATCCTCCCTATGGTTGCAGTTCATGCACGTTGACGCCTCGGGCGTGAGCTCGTGCGTGTGGCGACAGACCGGGCAGCTGTTCAAATCCCACTTGGCCAGGCAGGCGGCGTGCATGGTGTGATTACAAAACGTCGTGACGAGGGCCGCGCCGCGCTCATCCAGCTTATCCAAACACACGGCGCACGCCGGGCGTGTTTCCGCAGTGGTTTCCGGAAACATGGCACCGTTGGGAAACTTCCCCCCGGTGTCAAATTCGATGGACGCCACCTCTCTGATGGCGCAGGCCTCCTGCACCAGGCCGCGCAGGAAGAGCTTTCCCTGGAAGACGCGGGCGAAGTTAGCGGCGTCGTCGAGGGAGCGCAGGTGCATGACGACGACGTAGCGGTTGCGCTCCGTCAAGAGGCGCAGTGGGCGGAAGTGGAGGGTGGCGTCGGCGAAGGGGCGGACAAACATGCAGAAGTCGGCCGACGTCATGAGACCCGGGACGGACTCGACAAGCAGCGTGGACGAGGAGCCGGAGAGCGAGCGGACACGCAGGGCGCCCGTGGTGGTGGACCCCGTCTCGGGGTTGCCCGTTTCGAAGCGGATGAGCTCGGGGGGAGGGTCCAGAGGGACGGCCGTGGAGGAGGAGGCGTGCGAGGAGGACGGCTGGTTGGGCTCTTGTTGGTCGGGAGGCGGGCGGTCGGACCGACCGCGCTTTCTGAGCATGTCTGTCGGGAGCGCTTTGCGGAGAAACTTTTCTGCGTTGCGGTAGGGGTAGACGGTGTTGCAGCTGTCGAGGAGTGGAAGCGGTGGAGTGTGGAAATGGAGACGGGAATTATGCTGCGTGTTGGTGGGAGGGTGTGTCGGGCGGCAAAGCGGGGTTTGAGGTGGGGAGGTATCGTCGTCGTTTTGTGCCATTCTACCGCAAATTGGGTATTTTCTCTGCTGTGAATTTTAATGCCAAGGGCCCCTCATCCACCAAATTCTGTCCGCAGTGAACTCTCAAAGAGTCTGTGTGGAATAGTATGGTAGACGCATGAAAGAGGTGGGCGAGATTTGTATGTACGTGCGACAACAAGGTATACGCGCTTCGGCGTCTAGGAGCGCTGTCTATTGGGAAAGCACCGCGCACGTCAGCGACTAGATGCGGCCTGCTTTGCCCGGTTCAATGCGCTTGCAGTCGGATTAGAAACAAGAGCCACGCTTTGCTTGCACAAGACGGCTCATCTATACTCCCCCGAAACTGGCGCATGCACATGCACCAGTACGCGGTGACAGATACGTTATTGAGGGATAAGACGGCTTGGAATGACGAGGTGGAGAAGCTCCGGAAACACCGTGTACGTAACGTGCCCCCAGAATATAGCATCTGCTCTACACCATCTCTTGCGCACAGTCATTTCGCGGTGACGAGATTTTGCAGCCCATCCACGACTTTAGCCTCAACAATCCTGTCGCCCTTCTGCAGCCCCTTTAGAAAGTTTTCGCCCTTAGTCGTGTACCCAAACACGGCCCAATTGCCGTCCATCAGATTCCTACCGGCCGGCGTCAAGTCGGGTTCGAACAGAAACCAGAAAAACTGGCTGGACGCCGTGTTGGCCTCTGTCTCGGCTCGCGCCATGGCGAGTGTGCCGTAAGACGTGAATGGAAGCACTGTACCCTGCGCGCCGCGCCCGTCCTCCTCCAGCGTGATGCCGTACGTAGGTTCCTTGTCGCCGCGCGCGAAAATCTCGAGCGGGATCGAGCGCACTTTGCCGGTCGCGTCCGTGAAGCCCTCGCCGTTCTTCGGCTTGCCAGCCTGGATGATGAACCCATCCGACCGAAATACTGGGTTGTCGTTGTAGAAGCCCTTGTTCACCAGGTCCACAAACGACCCCGCGGATATCGGCGCTGAGTATCCATCTAAGACGAGGGTCATTTTGCCCTCTTTGAAGATGGTTCCTTCAATATCAAACGGCTCGTCGCCGTCCTTCTTCACGAGCATTTCCACGGTGGCTCTCCCCTTCAGCTGTGGCAGATTGGAAAACTCGTCGGGGACTTGGAACGGAAATTTGGCGACCATCATCTCTTCGACGCGGCCAATGTCTCCTAGGACGTCCTTGCACGCCTTGGTGAGTTTGTCAGTGCTCTTGTCCGTAACAGCGGCCTCGACGTCGTGCAAGCGGTCCGCCGCGGACGCGAGGACGGCGGAGGCGTCGTCGCGCGCGGCGGCGGGGACGGCGACGAGGATCTTGTTGGTCTGGTTGTTGAGCAAGCGCGAGGCGGCCTTGACGTGGTTGTCGACCTTTGCCCACTTGAGGCCGCGCAGGTCGGTGACGGCGGCCTCGAGCTCGGTCTGCAGCTCGCGGACGGGCTTGTTGGAGATGGGGAGCGACCAGCGCAACAGGCTTTCGGGGTCCTTGTTGACGTCGCCCGAGGCGGAGAGGAAGGAGGCGCCGCCGCCCTTGGCGCCGCGTGCGGCGTGCGCCGGCGCAACGAAGGGGGGCGCGACGAAGGGGGCGTGGGCGGCTGGCGGGAGAGACGGGGCAGAGAGAAGGATGGAGGCAGCGGCGAAGGCGGCTATGGCTTTCGACGCCGTGGAAGAGGCGGGCGGAGGGGCTTTGTTGGGAGGGTGGACCGCGCGTATTGTGTGACGGGTTGCGGAATGGGGTCGGGAGGTTGGACGGGAGGTAGTAAGCGGAGGGGCGAAGAAGGCGGAGGAGGGGGCAGAGGAGGTCGGCAGGGCCGCTAGGGCAAAGGCGGGGGGAGGCGGCGATGCCATCGGGGAAGTGGCGTGGGTTAGAGGTGGGGGGGAGGTTGATGGAGTGGGTGGGGATGGAGGGGTTAGATGAAGTGCGGAAGATGATGTTATGTTGACGGAGATGAGTGAATTGGGGGCCGGTTATTGGTTGTTTTGCGGCTGCGGGGAGACGCGGGATGAGAGAAAATAATTTTGAGATCGCCCCCGAGATTGCCCTCGTAGGCAACCTCTTGGGAACGTAGAGGGGAACGTAGATAGGTTCCCGACGCCCAGATGCCTTCCGTATAACATGTTACGCGGATACCAAAAGCATGCCCAACCGAGCGGCACCTTGTATCTAGATAAAGTTTACCCCCTTCCGTCAACGGCAGAGAGTCTCGTTGCACTGGATTGAAACACTCTCCGTCTACGCCCTGCTCCAAGACTGCAACCTTGCACGAGAAGCATGCCTAAATAAAGTCTAGTGGTCAAGCACCTAGGGAAATCCCGGCTTGAGGCTAGTAATAAACCGTACCACAAGCTCAATCGCCCAAAACCCAGCACATATATACATCAACGTAATCACCGTCACCGTCCCCCACCCGGACGCGCTAATCTCACTCCTCTCATTCAGCATCCCCGTCCCAAACAGCGCGTCAATCTCCATAAACGTCCTTTTCAGCTCCTCCAACTCCTCATCAAACTTGTCCTCGTTCACCCGCCCAGCCTTCATCATGCGCTCCCTCCGCGCCTTGACCCGCTCATACCACTCCCACCTCCCCAAGTCGGCCCCGATCCACTCCTCCGCCAGCTCGTCAATCTCGGCCATGGTCGTCCCGGTAATGCTCTCCACCCTCTGTCTTGTCGCGTCCCTCTCGGCCTCCTCGCGTTTCTCCGCGCCGTCCGGGCCCTCCGCCCCGCCGCCCGGCCGCTCGTCCATCATCCGTGCCGCGCCGCCCACGGCCCCCGCGCGCACCCGTCTCCGCGCGCGGCGCGGCGCGCCCACCGCCAGCCGCGCGGCCCCCGCGCCGCGCCTCACGCCCGCGCGCCTCACGCCCGCGCGCACCCGCGCGCCCGTCACCCCGCCCACCGCGAACGCCGTGCCCGTCTGCTTGCCGCCGCGCATCATCGTCGTCTCTGCCAGGGCACACGAGGGGAGCCGTGCCAGATGTGTGCCGGATGTGGAGGGTGCGCCGTTGCTGCCCCCGGCTGAAGAATCGAGCCCCGCGAGATATTTGGGAGTGTCGGCCAACCGCGCGCGGCCACGTGCGCACCGCAAGATCGCGTGCTCACCCCCCCGCCTTGCGCGCGCGCCCGCGCCCAACCCTTCGAAGGCTCCCAGTCACCCCTGCAGTTTCCCGTATTGCGAAGGGTAGATATCTCCGCCTCCGCCTCTCCGCCTCCGCCTCTCCCCCCCCCACCCCCCCCCCCGTGCTCCCTCCCTCCACTGCTCCCCACCCCCGCCCGTCAACTCAACCGTCGCCCTGGCATGGCCTTCCTCGCCCCCGTCCTTCCCGCCGCTGTCCGCGCCACGGGTGCCCCGGCCGTCGCTAAGCGGCCGCGCCCTACCGCCAGAGGCACGCTGCCCGTCCGCCGCCCCTTCTTTGCCGCACCGCTTGCCGCCCGCTCCGCCCCGCCCCTTCGGAAGGGGGCCCGCACAAGGAGACTGGAGCCCGTCGCGGTCGCGGAGCTGGCCGCCGACCCCGCCTTCTCGGCGAGGTTTGCGGAGGTCCTCGAGTTTCTGGCCGCCACCACGCTTGTCATTCCCATCTTTCGCAGGCTCAACCTCTCCCCAATTCTCGGCTTTCTGCTGTCGGGCGTCGTCTTAGGCCCGCATGGCCTGCGTTTGGTGAAGGATGTGGAAGATATTCGTGAGATTGCAGATTTTGGCGTCCTCTTTTTGTTATTCGAAATGGGGCTCGAGCTCTCGCTGGACAGGCTCCGCAAGCTCAGAAAGTACGCCTTTGGCATGGGCGTCCTCCAGGTCACCGCCACGGCAGCCGTGCTTGGTTTGGGTGCATATGCTATGGGCGGAGGGGTTGCGGAAAGTGCCGTTGTCGGCTCGGCCTTGAGTTTGTCCTCGTCGGCTTTTATTTTGCAGATTCTTGCGGAGAAGGGTGAGAGGCAGAGCCGCGCGGGCGTTGCCACGTTTGGCATTTTGCTCTTTCAAGACATCGCCGTCGTCCCGCTGCTCGTCCTCGTTCCCTTGCTTGGCTCCACCTCGAGTCTCAACCCGGCTGATATGGGGGGCGATATGCTCAATGCACTTACGGAAGGGGCAAAGCATATTGTCGCCGTTCTGGGCACACTCAATGTTGTCGTGCTTGCGGGCGGCGCAATACTCAAGCGCGTCTTCAACATGGTCGCCGAGAGCAAGTCCGCGGAGGCCTTCACTTCGGCCGTCCTGCTCACTGTCTTGGGAACCGCCCTGCTGACGGAGGAGCTTGGCTTGTCTATGACCATGGGATCGTTTCTCGCCGGCGTCCTACTCGCAGAGTCTTCCTTCCGTTCGAGAATCAAGGTCGATCTCGAGCCTTTCCGTGGCCTGTTTCTCGGCCTTTTTTTTGTCACCACGGGCATGTCGCTGGACGTGTCCTTGTTCTTTACCGAGCCGGGGCAGGTCGCCTTTCTTATCGGCTCGCTCATCTTTTGGAAGACCGCTATCTGTACCCTTATTGGTCTACCGTTCGGTCTGTCCCTGGCAGAGTCGGTGAGAGTGGGTTTGCTTCTTGGCCAGGGTGGCGAGTTTGCTTTCGTGCTATTTGCGCTCGCCAATAAGCTTGGCTTTCTTCCAGACGATATCAACGCGTTTCTCACTACTACCGTTGTCGCGAGCATGGCATTGACACCGCTACTGTATGAAGCTGGCATACAACTCGCGCCCAAGATAGACGCTGTGGTTGGATCCAGCGGCGGTACCGTCACGGCTGAAGCAGCTATTCAAGAAGTCTCTGATGACGACAATTTTGTATTAATATTCGGTTACGGGCCGGTGGGCAGGGTAGTCGGCAGAATGTTGTCACGGAAGTTCATTCGATGGGTGGCGGTCGAAAACGACATGCAAAGAGTTGAGAGGGCCTTGGCGTCAAACCGACCGGTTATTTTCGGTGACAGCCAGCGTCCCACTGAGTTCTTGGAGGCAAACGGTCTGCCCATGCCCGAGGCCTTTGTCATAACCCACACAGAGGGAGAGCTGGTTGACGGTGTGTTGAGTGCTGTTCGAAACGCGTTTCCAGACAGACCCGTTTATATCCGCGCCAAGGATCTCAAGCAGCAAAGAGATTTTCTCCGGAAAGGAGCGAGGGCGATGTACCCGGAAAACTTTGAGACGAGTCTGCAACTTGGACAGACCGTGCTGCAGGGCTTCAAGACGTCCAAGGTTGATATTCGAGCGATTAAGAATGAAATCCGCGGCGACAACAAGATGAACGAGGTTTTTGATGAATATGAGGATTGGTTTGACAGGAACATGCGACAACCAAGCCCCACTGGACTTAATGGCTCTATCACGGAGACACACATTGCTAGTGCGGGGAAGGAAACTCAGCACGAAAATAGACATAATGCCGAAATAGTCAAACCTCCTACACATCAAGAAAGCAGCAGCATCAGCAGCGTTAGTACAGAAATGGAAAATCACACCAACTTGAGCGAGGCCTCTAGTCACAGTGACATGAAGGATCCCGAAGCTACTTCGGCAGGCAATGCGATTGACTTGGCTAGTCCCTCCAGACCTTCTGAAAGCAATAAGATATGATGAAGGTTCTCCCCCTCGTCAATATCGTTATATACCGTCACCTTATGACTTGGAATCAGGACAGTCTGCGGGGCGGCCTACTTGTTTATATTTACATTTCTGACTCAATAGTAAATAGTATTTTGATGAAAGACTTCTTATGATGCCTGCGCAAAAGAAGCTGCGCGACTCCTGTAAGTACAAGGACACGTAGTCCAAAATTTCAAACGGGTTCTCCCTGGTTGTAAATAAAGTTTTTTATCATACGCGATATGCACCGTGATTTTAATACAATTCTCAATAAACTCAATTACAGTAGGGGCAAAAGAAGCCATTGAATTTCTTGAAAAACTCAAAGTATTGCAACCTATCACAGCACTCCGCCTGTCCAGTCCAAATATCCGTCAACAAGTAAACATTTACTTGCCAACAAGTAAACATTTACTTTCCACGGGGTAAAAATTGACCCCCGATCAACAAGTAAACATTTACTTGCCACTGGGTAAACATTGACCAACCGTCTAATTTTCTAGTAAACATTTACTTGCCACTGGGTAAACATTGACCACCCGTCTAATTTTCTAGTAAACATGTTCCCGCTACTGGGCAAATCAATATGAGAATACCATTTCCACTGCTGCATGCGCATGGACACTCTATATTACCTATGTACCGCACTTGATCTTCTGGATGATATAAACTGGACTGTTTTCGGTAGTGAAAAATCGATACAATCTTGGTAAATCATACAAATAGATGAAGTTTTAACAATTCTCATGAGTTCGATCTGTAAAGTCCAGTTCTCTACCATTGGTGAAGCTGTCACGGATTACGCTGCGCTAATGAGATTAAATTACTTAGTAATAAA
>NW_005178497.1:0-40131 GCF_000350225.1 Chondrus crispus | reverse complement strand
AGCATACGAGGCCATGCTTCTTCTGAGAGTACGGCGACCTTGGCGGTCCTCGGGCCGTCGGCCGGCCCGCCAGTGTGCTGGAAAGGAAGGCCGTACTCTTGTCTTCCATCGGAATTCTTGACGCGGGCGTGTGTCCGCGCCCTCGAAACGCCAATACGGGTTCCGCGGCCTCAATATACGAGCTCTTCGTATACGTGGGCGTCCGTAGCGTGGACATCCCACTAGCCCCGTGATCCTCGTCTCCATACCCCTCGGAGGGGTCATAAAAATTGCCCTCGGCAACCAGCGCTCCTGCGTATCCATTTTCTTCCTGATCAACAGTACTAGGTCCTCTGGACGCAGAAAGTGAATCGGCCAAGTGGACCGCGCCGCGGGTTTTGCGCGTGGGGTGCGGAGGCTTCTGCTTCCCCCCCATCCTTAGCGTCGCTGGCGCTTGGATGGTGACTCTCCTAGTCTTCCTCTCCTTGGCGCGGCTCGCCGAGCCATGCGCCTTCGCGTAATTAACTAGTCTCAAAAACGAAACGTCCCGATTGTCTTGTCGGTATTGAGATACCATCGGCTTGATACTCGAATCGAGTCCTTCAATAAACATTGTCATCTGTTCTTCCATCGAATCTAGGTTTCCAAATCGATTGCTCGCGTCCGTCAGACGGATATAAAATTCCATCTCGTCTTCAGACGATAGCTGCTGTACTTCCCGTAAAGCGAGTACGGCTTGGCGAATTGCCTCGTCGGTGACGAAGCTTCGCAATAGCCACTGTACGGCCTCCGGCCAGACGGATATTTTCCCATGGTGGGACCCCGCCGTTTGTGACACCGAAGTGTACTGTCTCAAGGGGATTCCGCTGAGGAACTCCGGTAGCAAGCCGATCGCTTGGCCTTCGTTCATCTCCTGGGTGTCGAATTCCTGGACTATCTTAGCTAAAAAATCTAGAACCAATACGCCATCGTCGCCTGTGAACGTATTGTCTCTCTTCACCTTAGGTGGTATGTATCTTCTGATCTTTCGCACGGCGGTCCGCCGCTTGCCCGACAAACGTGTCTGCGGGTTCCGAAGGCGGTACGTCCTGTACGAAAGCAACTTCTTGAAGAGGTGGTTGGTCGGATTTAATTCCTCCAACTCCTCCCATCGCGGTCCGCGCCGCGTTGCGATGTCTTCTGGCTCCGCTTCCTTGTCTCTCCGCGAGGCGGACGAAGTGACTCCGCCTCTTCTGGAGCTCTTCTTATTTGACAAAATTCCATTTCCGTCTGTCGATCTTCGGTCGGAATTTCTTGAATGGTTCGACGAGCCGTCGTCACCATTTTCTTCTGAAACGTTCGACTCCGAATTTGAGTCGCAATTTTCGCGGTTGTCACTACAGTGACATTTCTTTTTCTTCCAGCCTTTGCCCGACTTGTGGTTCTTCCACTTGGAATCCCGGGTCCGGACTGACTTGTCCTTCTTCGTTGGACCGTCGATTTCTTCTCCGTCGGAGAGCGATCCCGCGTCCAAACTTGGTTCGGCCCGGCCCGCAGCTTGCTCAAGGTCCTTGAGTAGCCGGGAAGCGCGGTAGAACCGGTCGTCGATGCTGTCCCTTGTCTTGGCCAGCGTTTCCAGGGCCTGATTCGCGTCTCGCCGCGCTTCTTTCGCGGCGAGCTTTAGCGAATCCAGCACTTCCGGATCTCGGCCCGGGGACGCATCGGTACCTAAATTCTCAACGAGAACCACACGGGCTGTCAGCTCTTCAAGCGCAGCGTGGAACTCGGATTTTAGCAACTCCTGTTGCTTCTGAAAAGTGCCCAGAAGTTCGTCGAGCTTGTTCTTCGTCTCCTGACGAATCTCCTCGCTCAATTTTTCGAACCTCTCTTCCAGGCCGTTTTTCTCAACGGCCATCCCCGAAGGGGACGCTTCTGCAACTGGATCAGTAGCCGAATTTCCTTGGCTTCGTGTACGAGGTCCTCGCGGAATCCTCGACTCTTGAGCTGATCCAGCCCTTCTGACCCCAGGACCGACGTCCTTGGGTTGGCTTGATGTCATGGTTCGCTCTTAATAAACGAGACATATCGAACTAATTTACCAATTTCCGACTTCTGTGTTCAGTTCCAGATTCTAGGTCGGGCTTCGTAGTTTCCAGATTCTAGGTCGGGAGACCACTTATGTAGTGCAATGTGCCTGTCAGGCCGGAACCAGGGTCCAACGGTCCAGCGACAACACAACCAACAACCAACAAGAGTTGCCGACGGCACAGCCCTACGGAGTGTCCGATTCTCCCTTTCCCTTTAAGTGGGTTTGCGGACCACAGTAGCTCAAGTCCCTGACAGGGGGGGCAAAAGGAAGAGGCCCGCCCCGGGACGAATGGTGGTAGAGTCTTGTACAGGCAGCTGCTCGGCGAGTTCGGGGCGGTAATTAGGAAGCCGGGCCCGATGGGTCGTAAATTCAATGATCGCGGAGCGCCTGTTACACCTTATACCCTCGATAAGGTCTTCGACGGGGGCGTCGCAACGCAGCCTGACGGAGATTAGCAAACACGTAGCAGCGCTACACCTCCGTACTGTCCGATGGCAAAGTACCGACACCGAAACGGTCGCAACCTGTATCCAATGGAACCAACACTGTCCTGTATACACAACAGGGCCTTCGAGGGAAACGTCGTTGCAACAGCCTCCGTCGGTGGTCGTAAACAAGTAGCAGCGTTACACCCACGTATCGCCCGATGGCAAAGACACCTACACCGGTCCGGTCGCAACCAAAGCCGATGGCACCAACACAAGATAAGGGAATAGAAATAGAGATAGAAATAGAAAAGGATAGGTGAAATAAAGGAAAAGGAAAGGGAACCCCCGAGCGCAAAGGATAACGTAATCTGTTGTAAAAGGGAGCGTCTTGGGAAAGACGGACTTCGACCAAGGTGATATTCAACTCTGGCAACTCGGGTTACCTTTACTGACTTGGTCGTCAGAGGGCTAAGGTATATATCGCCCCGCCGGAGCCACTACAGTGGCTCGCGGCTCTAGACCCTAGATCTAATCTAGTGTCAGCAAAATTAATGCCAACAAATTAACTAAATAAAACAAATTGATTAAAAATTAAAACTGTGCAATTATTCACACGTGTGTCCCCCAACTCGGACTACTTTTCATATTCAAATATTTTCCTTTCTTTTCACCCCCTTTTCAGGTCCGTATTGCACTACAGTCTGCTGGACGCGGAGTTTCGTTGCGGTACCGTGCACGGCGCCGATGAACCAATTACAATGTTCATTGACGAGCTCAATCCGAGAATCCGGTCTCTCGTATCGCGCTATCGCGAGACAGAAAGTTGAATGGGACGAAGTCGTCGTGACGGAATCACGTTCCTCGATATCGTCCAGTACGCCCAGAATGAAGGCGATGCTCTTCGGGCCCGCTTCAGCGGCGGAAGAAACGCCGAACATGGCGGAAACAAGCAGGTCGGCATTTTGAAGCCGCCGACCCGACCGGCGCTATCGCGCGCTGGAAAACATCGAATGATGATGACAGAGTCTTCTGCTGTCTCTCGGCCGGCGATGGCCTAAAACTACGCCGTAGGTGGCGAGTAGATGCACCTTATGCAAGGAGATTGGTCGTCTGTACCCATGGCGGAGCTACCGTCGCCCACCGAGACGCAAACGGACAACCGGAGTCGATGATGCTCACAAGGGTCCCGTACGCTTGTGTTCCCGTCCCGGTCCTCCGCGGACAGGAGCATTCACGCTATGTCCGCGCCGGCCGTCCTGGCTGGCAAGTCAACATGCGAGGAACTCCAAACTTGGGGAGGCCACGTGGTCTTTTAATTTTCCACAAGTGCTACGGACCAAATCATATCGCACCAGACTGCGTAGTTCCACTCTCGATTGCCGAGTCAACTCGTATCATACGAAACTACGACAACCTTTCTGCAGAAGAAAAGCAACGCGTACCGGCGGACAGCTATTGCAAGTTACGAGCCCTTGACGAGATCGTCAACACCCGGGCTTGTGCCCTCCAGAACGCGGAAACCGTGAAAACTGACTCCCACCAAGGCGGCACAGTGTCCAAAAACAACCGGGGAAACTAACTTCGGGAGTCCGCGTCGAAGCGGAGGCGAGCGGGCCTCCGCTGGCTACCTGGAGCCTGACGCTGTGCGGCGAAGGTCGCCCCTCCCCAGTGAAGATCCTGTCAAGGAAGGATCTGCTGAACCGCAAACATGGGAGCAAGCTCAGCGAGCTACGCCGACCATGGCGAAAATACGTACTCCCACGTTTACAAGGCACCATTATGGTGATGGCGAAGCGCGATTACAAATGCTATGCCGACTACGGGCTAGTCACGGAACGTTTGGCAAGGAATCTCACAGTGCTAGACACTGGGGCTGGGCCAAAATTTATTTAGAAATGATGAACTACCTCCGCAGTATATGGAGAAAATGGCACCAGGATCAACCCTGAACATTGGAGATGCAAACCGTAACCCAATCTTAATAACTGGGACAATTCATCTGGTTGTCAGAATTGGTTCGCGAACTACTCGCGTAACATTCCTCGTATGCGAGCGTCTGGCCGCTGGAGTGGTCCTGGGATGTGACTTCATGGACCGTTTCGTGGAAGCCGTCTACCCACGTTGCAAGACGATGGAGCCCGACGACGGGTCCTCGGTCCCTATTACGAGAAGGCCACTCAAGCGACCGCCAAACCACCGCCATTGCCGGCGTCCCACGAATTTGCCAAGGCCGGCGGTCGGACATCACCTCGAGTCTGCGTTACCAAACCAGTCGTGCTTGAGCCTGGAAGGCAGACATTCGTCTCCGTGAAGACAAAACGGCACGGCCTCATGGTCTTACAGCCGCATGAGAAACTCTACACAAAGAGTCAAGTCGTCGCCTCCAATGGCGTTGTGCAAGTCGAGCCAAATCGAGAGTTCCGCGTGCTCGTTGCCAATTTTGGCATCGCGCCTTACTGGATCGTCAAGGGACAAACGATCGGCACTTTGATGCTACATCCGACCGCTGTTATAGCGAGCAAAGTCAGCGTGGCCGCAACGCTAGGCCTCACCGATGAGGAAGCGAACGAAGTCCAACAAGACTTCGACAAGGACGCCAACCGGGCGGTAGAAAACGCCTCTATGGCGAGCAATCCGGATGACGTGGATCTCTCACACGTCTCGGTCCGCCATTGTGATCAGATCAAGGCTATGCTACTCAAGTACAGCTCTATGTGGATTGGGGAGCTGGGCGAGATCAAGGTCACGAAGCATCACATCGACACGATGACTGGAACGCGACCGATCGCGCAAAACCCCTACCGAGCAGGACCACACGCCCGGGAGGCGGAGATGAAAGAAGTAGACCGTATGCTCCGGGCCGGAGTAATAGAGCCGTCGAAATCAGCATGGGCGTCGGCAGTTGTACTGGGGCCTAAAAAGGACGGGCAGTTGCGCTTTTGCGTCGACTACCGGCGGCTAGATGCCTTGACGATACGGGATTCATACCCGTTGCCTCGAATATACGAGTATATTGACTCCCTAGGAGAAGCAACCGTCCTTTCGACGCTCGACTGCAATAGCGGGTATTGCCAAATACCCGTTGCAAAAGAAGATCGCGATAAAACCGCGTTTGTGTGTCACGCTAGACTATACCAGTATCTGCGTATGCCCTTTGGGCTAACAAACGCTCCCGCTACTTCCAGCGAACTTTAGATATTATCTTATCCTCCTTCAAATGGACATCCTCTCTCGTCTACTTTGACGACGTAGTTCTGTTCTCGAAGGATGTCGAGAGTCATTTACGTCACGTTGACGAAGTTCTCGACGCCTTGCAGTCGGCAGGAGTGTCCTTCAAGTTGGAAAAGTGCTCTTCTTCACAGAAGAAGTACATTACCTCGGCCATGTTATACGGCCAGGGATGCTATCGATTGACGAGGTGTAGACCAGGGCTTTACGCGAAATCGCGATACCAACCACCCAGACTGATCTCCGCTGGTTCTTTGGTTTGTGCAACGTTTATCGACGATTTGTACGGAACTACGCCCATATGGCGGCGCCGTTGAACCAGCTTCTCAAGAAGCTGGTGGGAAGGCAACCTGTTAAGCTGGACGTATAGCCCTACCATTTCACCGTGAGAATTAAGTTCTCCTCGTCGTAGCCGTGGTCCACGATCTTGTCGATCACATACTCCTGACTCTCGGCTCCTTCTTCCTGCGTGTCTAACTGTCCTTCCCCCTCCCGAAGAGCCAGCAGCTCATCCTCATCCTGCTCTTCCAAACCTCCCATTTCTTGTAGGTCGGGCTGGATGCCCGCAGCTTCCTGATTTACCAACGGTCTTGGTCCGTCATCCATCCTCTCCTTCGCTTGCGCGTCGGGTTCTTCTCGTTCCCCCCTCGACTGAGGAACTGTAGCGCTTGTCGTAGCCCCGATTATCGGCGTGTAGTCCATAGGACTAGGAGCTACTTCGACTTTATCTCGCGACACGCGCTCTTCTTGGTCGCCTATAACTGACAACCGTATTCTCAGTAGACTCTTTCACTTGATACGGACCCGTAGCCACTTCTGCCAACTTATGTTTCGGCTCGGTGGCTGTGACTTGCTCTTTTCGAAGGAATACGCATGATCCTGAAGGGATCTCATACTTCGGCTTGCGGAGCCTTGCGTCCAAGTTTCGCTTGTAGCGCGCTTGTTCTTTGCGCAGGCTCTTATCAGCGTCTTTCATCAGGCTTTCCAACCACGACTGCCATTTCAGGTAGTACGCTCGATTCGAGCCAAATCCTTCCAAACTTGGCTGTGCTTGTAACGCAATGCTTCTCGGCGCCCGAGCTAACACCAGCTTGAAGGGCGCGGTGTTCGTAGTTCGATGAACTTGCGTGTTGTATGCGAACGTCACAGCGTCGCTAAATAGGTCCCAGTCCTTGGGATGCTCTCCAACATATTTTCGCAACGCGGAAGTGAGCGTGCGGTTAAACCTCTCAACTTGGCCGTTGGCTTGCGGGTGGTACGTAGTCGTGAACAAATTGCGTATGCCGAGAATTCGGCAGACATTCTGAAAGAACCGGGCCATGAACTGAGGTCCATTGTCGGAAAGCAGCTTGACCGGCGGTCCCTACACGAATACCCAATGGTGAACGAAGGCTTGTGCGATGTGCGCAGCTGATATCTTCTTCAACGGTACGGTTCGTACCAGTTTCGAGTATCAATCGCTGATCACGAGAATGTACCGATTTCCTCGTTTAGTTGTAATTAGCTCGCCGAGGATGTCGATGGGGACAAACTCCAGCGGAGCTTTGGGCGTGAACAGCTTCATTTCCTTCGTGTTTCTTCTTAACTTCACCCTTTCCCGCGCACATGCCGCCCAATTCTTCGCGACTGCATAGCAGTCTAGGGCCATCGTGGGCCAATTAAAATATCTTCTCAATGTCTTGTAAATTTTCCTGCCTCCCGGGTGGCCTGCCAATTTTGCGTAGTGGCTCAACCCTAGGACGCGGTCCCTTAACGATTGTGGTATCACCACTCGTACAAACTCCGCCGCGGTACGGCATAGAGTTCCTTCGAGTTCCTCGGTCTCCATGCTGAATGTTCTCACCTTTCTGGCGTCCATTTCTTCCTTGATGCGGTTGCAGAAGGGGTCGACGGCTTGCTCGCGAATGAGCTTCTCCGGAGTGACAGCTTGGAATTGATCGAGGCGATCAGGGGCAGTCCCCCCCTCAAGAGCGAGGACGTCTTCTAACCCGTCAAAACTGTCCTCTTCCTCCACTGTACTCTCGGCCGGTTCGGCCATAAAGCATGGGATTTCGTCGTCGATTTCGTCGACGGTTTCTCCTGCTGTCCGTAATCTTGACAGAGCATCAGCTTGGCTGTCAGCCTTGCCCTTCTTGTACTTGATTTCGAAATCAAATTCCGAGAGGCGGAGCCTCCATCGGATTAATCTCCCGCTGGGGTCGGTTACGTTCATCAACCACCTCAATGAGGCATGGTCGGTATGCACAATGAAGTGCTCGCCATATAGATATGGTCTTAAAGTCTGTACGGCCCAGATTACCGCTAGACATTCTTTTTCTGATACAGAATAGTTTCTCTCGGCTGCGGCTAACGTTCTTGAAAAGAACCCGATGGGTTTACGTCGCGTATCCGGATGCGTTTGAAACAATGCAGCGCCGATTTGATAGTCGCTTGCATCGGTGTCTACTGAGTATGGTAGGTCCTTCTTCGGCAGCGCCAACACCGGTGGCGCCAAGATAGCGCCTTTGAGCTTATGAAAAGGTTTTTGGCATGGTTCGTCGAATCCTATCAACTGGACCGGTTGTCCTTTCTTCAGTAGTTGGTTTAGAGGATGCGCAATTTTCGCATAATGCGGAACGAACCTGCGGTAGATATTGAAAATTCCCAGGAAGCTTCTGAGCTGTGTCAGCGTTTGAGGGTACCTCACTTGTTCCAATGCGGCGTTTTGCGCGGTGTCAACTTCGATCGTACCTGGCCGAACGACGTAGCCCAGGGACTTGATCTTTTCGACGAAAAATTCGCACGTGCGAAGCTTGAGCTTCACACCGGCCTTTTCCAATACAGACAGTATTTTGTCAACGTGGACGACGTGCTCCTTCCAGGATTTGCTAAAGATGATGATATCAACTAGATATACCAGACAGCATTTCCAACGGAACGGAGAGAGCAGGATATCCATGGCTCTCTGAAACGTCGCTGGCGCGTTGGTAAGCCCAAAGGGCATTCTTGAGAATCAGTACAAACCTGAGTGACACGAAAATGCGGTTTTGTCGCGGTCGCTTTCGGGAATTGGCATCTGCCAGTACCCCGAGATCGCGTCCAACGCGGAGAAAATCTTGGTGTCACCAAGCGAGCCCAGGCACTCGTCCATGCACGGCAAAGGGTACGTGTCCTTCACCGTCACAGCGTTTAACCTGCGGTAGTCTACGCAAAAGCGCATTGAACCTTCCGGCTTGGGCAATAATAAAACGGGCGACGCCCATTCTGACTGCACCTGTTCGATGACTCCTGCTTCTAACATCTTCTGAACTTCTGCGTCCTCGACCTCCCGAGCCTTTGGACCGGCTCGGTAGGGAGCTTGTGCGATGGGCCTGGTCTCCGGGACCAGCTCGATCCGATGGACTGTGGTATTAATTTCACCAAGGGTCTCATCCCACATCTTAGAGTATTTCTTCAACATCCGTCGGAACCGCTCGCGCAGCCGTTCAGGCACGTGGCTCAGGTCGAGGTCCTTCACGTCCGGCGGTGGGGGCTCAATCCGCTGCTCCGGCTTCGACAATGCCGTCGCAGAGATCCCAATCGACCGTTCTGGCTGGTCCTCGCGTGCTTGATCCGACGGTTCGCATCTTGTCTCGCCCGTAGGCGTCTTGGTAGAATTAGGAAAAATTTCTTTCTTCCTTTCTTGAATCCCGAGAACTTCACTAATGGTGGTTTTGCTCTCAAGCACAGCTCTCGGGTGCGGTAATAATTCTGCCACCACTTGGCCTTTTTGCACCCTGACAGGGTACGTCCTAAAATTCGCAACGAGTAAACGAAATGGCCTGTCAGGCTCAACCTGAACGACACCATTCGTGCACGTCAACCCGTGCCTTTCGTACAACGACGAGTACGGCTGAACCACAAGCAAGCCCGGCCTCTTCGAGGTGCATTCCACGACGCGTTGCGTCCCTGGCTCGATAGTTGTGGCTCTTGCCACTTTTACCTTAGGGGAAATTCGCTCCCCTTTTCCATCATTCTCGTCCTCTCCCGGGACGAGATTCTTCTTCCCTTTTTCTCGTCGAGAACCGCCTAACTATCGGGACCTCCGAGAAATCCGCCAACTCCACCGTTTTCTTCCTTGGATAAATTGCTTCCACAAACCGGTCACAGTAGTCCGCGCCTAGAATTAGCGGGACGGCTAGTTTTTCGCATACAATAAACTCGGCTGCGGCCACAAATCTTCCAAGCCTCACAGGCATTTTAATCGTGCAGAGAGTCCGGAGTGGCCAATTGTTCCCGTCGCCAATGTCTTGGGTCGGTCCGTAGGACACCAACATTTCCATTCCTGCCGGAAGTTCCGACCTTCGAACCAAATTCGGTTCGGCACCTGTGTCCAACACGGACAACACTCGGCTCATCAATCCGACCGTTGGTCCAATATCTGCGTAAACTTTGTAGTTTTTTTGCGCGAGGACCAAGATCTTCTCAGGACGTTTTTGTCGCTTAACCCTGTACCAGGGCCTACGAATTTGATCCATCGGACGATCCTTGTCTCGACTTAGAATTTTCTTGACAACGGTCTGCTCCTTCGGCCTACCCCCTATTTCAAATACCTGCTCGTCGAAGCCTTCCTTTTTTGGTAGAGACGGGGAACGGGACTGAGTCCCGGACGCAGTACGTTGGACCTGCGCCTCTCGTGACTCCTTCGAGATTCCCCTCTCTAGTTTCCCTGCGGCGGCGGGTTCCTTCTCACGTCCGACGACGCGGGCCCCGCGGCGGGCCCTCTAAAGGGTTGGTTCGACCTCGGCGTTGAAGCACTCGGCATGTTCGCCGTCTGCGAATCGAACCAATTCTTGACCTTCAGATAACTCGTCGATGGTATCCCTAATCTCTCCATCAGAGACAACACCTCATAATTTCCCAAAACTTGGTGCATTTCCCGGAGGGAAAGGATGCACGTTGGCGCGGCGTGCCCCTTTTCGTAACAGTGATAGCACACCAGTCGGTGCTTCTTGACGGGATATTGCGGCCTAGGTCCTCCACGGGCCGGCGGCCTTCCTTGATGTTGCGGCCTTCCCATCCAGCCAGGCATTGGAAACGTTGTACCCTTGTCTTCCATCGGAATGCGCGGAGCCGGCGTGTGGCCGCGCCCCCGGAACATCATCACGGGATCCGTGGGCTCTGAAAACGACTCCGTCGTGTATGTGGGCGTCGGTAAAGTTGACGACCCGCTTGCCCGTAGTCCTCCTGTCCGTAGCCTTCCGATGGCTCAATAGAATCGCCTTCGGCGACGAACGCTCCCTCGTAATTTTCATTACTTCTCTGCGCATTGCGCTCCTCTGACGCGGAGATTGACTCGGCTAAGTGGACGGTGGCGTGACCTTTACGACCGGGATAAGAAGCCCTCGGCTTGTTCCCCGCTCTGAACGTCAACGGCGTCTGAATCGTGACCTTCTTGGTCTTCTTGTCCTTGGCGCGGCTCGCCGAGCCATGCGCCTTTGCGTAATTTACCAATCTCAAAAATGAGACATCTCCGTTATCTTGTCGATACTGCGAGACCATGGGCTTGATACTGGCATGTAGCCCCTCGATGAACATGGTCATCTGCTCCTCCATGGAATAAACATTCCCACAGCGATTGCTCGCGTCTGTTAGGCGAATGTAGAATTCCATCTCGTCTTCAGACGGTCTCTGCTGAACCTCTCGCAACGCGAGCACGGCTTGACGGATCGCCTCGTCGGTGGCGAGACTTCTCAATAGCCACTGCACGGCCTCCGGCCAGGCGGATATCTTTCCATGGTGAGATCCCGCCGTCTGAGACACGGAAGTGTACTGTCTTAGGGCGATGCCACTAGAAATTTCGGGCAACAAGCGAATCGCTTGTCCCTCAGTCATCTTCTGAGTATCGAACTCTTGAACCAACTTCGCCAAAAATTCCAACACAGGGACGCCGTCTTCTCCTGTGAACGTGTTGTCCTTCTTCACCTTAGGTGGAATATCTCTCCTGATTTTTCGCACGGCGGTCCGCCGGGAACTTGACAAGTATGTCTGCAGGTTGCGCAAGCGGTACTTTCGGTACGAAAGTAATTTCTTGAAGAGGTAGTTGGTCGGATTCAGCTCCTCCAACCCCTCCCATGGCGGCCCGCGCCGCGTTGCCACATCTTCGGGTTCTGCGTCCTTGTCTCTCCGCGAGGCGGACGAAGTGACTCCGCCTCGTGTGGAGGAAATTTTCTTGCTTGACGAAAGTCCGTTTCCTTCTTCTGAACGGCGTTCGGAATCGCCCGAATGGTTCGACGAGCCGTCACCACCATCTTCAGAGGGACTAGGCGACGCCGACTGTGAGTCGCGGTCCTCCGGATCGTCACTACAGTGACCCTCGCTTGTACGTCGCTTGTCCTTCTTGGAGGACTTCGACTTGGAGCTTCGCTGTCGAGCGGGCTTGTCCTTCTTCGACCGACGGTCGCCCTCTCTACCCGAAGGGAGCCGCTCGCCGCCCGATCTTTGCAGAGCTTGTTCCGCGGCCTGCTCAAGATCCTTGAGACGTTGCGCGGGGCTATCGAATGGGTCATCGATGCTTGTTCTAAATTTTCCTAAGGACTCCAAGGCTTGATTCGCGTCGCGCCTCGCGTCCTTAACTGAGAGTTTCAACGAATCTAGGACCTCCGGCTCCGCGCCTTCGGTTACCTTCCCTCGTTCCTTCTCGACGACATCCACGCGAGCTGTTAGCTCTCCCAACACGATGTGGAACTCGGCTGCTTGCAACTCCAGTTGCTTTCGCACTAGGGCCAATTCATCCTCGAGAATTTTCTTATTCTCTCGGCGAGTTTCGCTGCCCATCTTCTCGAACTTCTCGAACTTCTCGTCGAGGTCAGTCTTGTCGGCGGCAATCCCCGTAGGGGATTCTTGATCTCCGGGATCCGTGGCCGTATTGGCCTGGCTCCGGGTGCGAGGACCCCTCGGGATCCTCGACGCCCGTGACGACCCGCTTCTACTCGCCCCGGGACCGACGTCCCCGGGTGCGCTTGTTGACATAGTTCGGCGTAGCGAACGAACCTAAAAAAAGATACGAACAAAAAGTAAAAAAGAGACTCCGTACCCAGACCAACTTCCTTGTCGTAGACAGAATTCTTGATCAGGTCTCCTGTACACAAAAAAAAATTCTAGGTCGGGAGACCACTTTTATAGTGCAATGTGCCTGGCAGGCCGCGAACACAGTCCGACGGACAAACAAAAAGAAGAAAAACGCAAACAGAAACAACCACTGCCAATGGCACACCCTACGGAGCGATCGAGGTTCCCTTTCCCCTTGTGTGGGCTTGCGGCCCACAGTAGCTCAACTCCGACGAGGGGGTAAGGAAAGATGCCCGACCCGGGAGGATAATGGTGGTAGAGACTTGCGAAGACTGGAGTGCTCGGCGAGTGCGAGTTGGGCTTGTGTACGAGAATGTAACCGCGGTTCGCTGGGTTGTAAGGCCAATGCTCAACGAGCGTCTTCAGCACCTTGCTGTAGTGCAATGCGCCTGTCGGGCAGAGAATGCGGTCCGATGGTCCAGCAAAAACAACAACAGCAACAAAAAGAAGAACTGCCGATGGCACAGCGCTACGGAGTGTCCGACTCTCCCTTCTCCGTTTAAACGAGATTCCGACTCGTAGTAGCTCGGATCCCTGATGGGGGGGGGGCACAGAGAAATAGCCCGGCCCGGGATCGGTGTGGTAGAGACTTGCGAAGAGATCTGCTCGACGAGTGTGGGGTGGGGCGCGTACGTAGGTACCCCGGTTCTACTGGGTTGTAAGGCCAATGCTCGTTGAGCTTCTTCGACACCTTGTAACGCGACAAGGCCTTCGACGGGGGCGTCGCAACGCAGCCCGACGGGATGAAATGAAAGTAGCAGCGCTACGTCAACCGTGCCGCCCGATGGCTCGAAACACCTACACCGGTTCGGTCGCAACCGACCCCGATGGTACCAACACTGGCTCGTACTACGACGGAGCCCTTCGAGAGAGACGTCGTTGCAACGGTCTCGGTCGGAAAATGGGTCACAGTAGCAGCGCTACGTCAACTGTGTCGCCCGATGGCTCGAAACACCTACACCGGTTCGGTCGCAACCGAGGCCGATGCCACCAACACAAGATAAGGGAAAAATAGGTAGAATTAGAGATAGAAAAGAATAGGAAAATAAAGGAAAAAGGAATGGGACCCCCGAGCGCTGAAGGATGCCGTAGGCTTAGGTAAAAGGGAGCGTCTTGGTAGAGACGGACTTCGACCAAGGCGACATTCAACTCCGGCAACTCGGGTTCGTTGGGAAATAAAGCAAAAAGGAATGGGACCCCCGAGCGCTGAAGGATGCCGTAGGCTTAGGTAAAAGGGAGCGTCTTGGTAGAGACGGACTTCGACCAAGGCGACATTCAACTCCGGCAACTCGGGTTGGTTTATTGACTTGTTCGGTCAAAGGGCTAAGTTATATAGAGCCCCGCCGGGGCGAGTACAGTAGCTCCCGGCTCTAGATTCTAGATCTAATTAGTAAATAAAATTAAATAATTAAAATAATCGTGCGCTTCGTCGCACACGCGTGTCCCCCAACCCCGGACTACAGTATCCAGTTTTTTTCCTTTTTCACTTCCTTCCTCCCCCCTACCCGAGACGGGTATTGCACTACACTTGCGTATAATTCAAGGTCTTCGACGGGGGCTTGTTCAGCACTACCCGACGGGATCGTAACCGTGTAGCAACGCTACTACCGACGTGGTGCCCGATGGCTAAAAACACCCTCACCAGCGCGATCGCGATCGCGGTAGGTGGTACCAACTCTGTCTTATATAGTAATAAGACCTTCGACGGAGGCGTCGTTACAACAGCCTTCCTACGGAACTTGAAACAGTAGCAGCGCTACACAACGTGTTGCCCGATGGCTGAAACACTTACACCGGGTTGGTCGCAACCGACTCCAATGGAACCAACACAATTAAGGGAAAAATAGACGTAGAGATAGAAAAGGATAGGAATAAGAGATAGAAAAGGTAAAACGATACGGAAAAGAAATGGGACCCCGAGCAATGGAGGATGTCGTTAGCAGCGTAGAAGTGAAGCGCGTCGCGTGAACGGAAGCGGTCTTCGACGAAGGCGAGATCTAACTCCGGCAACTCGGGTTACCTTTACTGACTTGGTGGTCAGAGGGCTAAGGTATATATCGCCCCGCCGGAGCCACTACAGTATCTCTCAGCGCTAAATACTAGATCTAATCTAATGTTAAATAACTAATATGCAACTAATTAAAATTAATAATTAAAATAATAAAGTGAAATAATTTTCACTTGTCACCCCCCCGCTTTATCATACCCATCAATTCCTTTTCTTTTCACCCCTTCACGGTGCAGCCGATTATTGCACTACACTGTCTCCACACGCCATCGATGGGCGAAGAATACGTGGTCGACCACGTCGTCGCACATCGCTATGATGACGACGGTTAACTCCTCTTCCGAGTAAGATAGTACGGCTACACGCCGAAGGAGGACACTGAAGACCCAATTAGTCACCTCGGACAGAGCCATGTAATTTTATATTGCAAAAGAAAGGGATTGAATGTCCCCGACTCGATCATCTGAGCAAGAAAAGGATAGATTCAAGACAAAGGTGGTTCCTCTGTACCTAAGAAGAAGGACTACACGCACTATGGCGCTACTGTACGCAAGCTACCGCTTCGAACTTACCGCCAGATGGCGATGCGAACTCCTCATGGAGCAAAAAAAAATATATATATATATATAGCAAGGTGAATCCGGTTCGCCATCACGCAAAAATTTGCGTACGACGGCCATTTCGTCGTCCGTAATCTCACCAGCGGGAGGAGCCCGGTTAATAAATACACCAGAACGTACGGTATCGCCCGCCACGCTGGCGTTACTAATCTTGAGTACAGGACCTCCTGCCGGAAAGGGAGTCTCCACGGACGCCACTTGGCGAAGTTCAAAATCCTTTTCGTCATCATCGACGTCCTCTTTTCGAAAGTCCTCCGGTTGGAGTCCACTGACGTCCGGGGAGAAGCATTACTCCTTTCCCCGGCGAGGACCGTCAGAAATAACACGCTTCTCATCAGCGAACTTCTTCGCCCTTTCTGGCGTCCATTCTTCCTGCTCCCCCGGACAGCCTCCGCTGTCGGGCCCTCGGATGGAGAACCCGCTCGCAAATAATGCGTAATTAACGCATCATCGCGATAGATCACGGGGTATTGCCACGGCGCCTCCGTGAAGAGCCGGGCCTGCTCAAGCGACCCTTGCCCGAAGAAATCGCCAACCTGGCGGAATACGCGATGACGCGCGGAAGCCCGGATGAACCCGGTTTCGAAGCCCTGCAGCTGAGACATAGCGCGAAGGACCGCGGCGCGAAGCTGTGAGAGTGAGACGAACACGGAAGAAAGAAAATGAACGCAGAAGAAGAAACGCACTCGGAGAAAAAAAATTGCGGACAGAAACGCACGCGAAAAAAAATCGCGAAGATCAGTCAGAAACGCCGCAGTCGGCGCAAATACGCGCGTAGCTGCGAGAGTCGTTGGACTGGAGCGCCAAGACAGGCGGAGTAATGGAAGCACGTGAAGGGTTTCGAGTGCAGGGAAAGGTGCAGGGGTAATGGACCGCGTTTCAAAGGCGGATCGGCACGACCCTTGAAGGGGGGGGGGTGATGTAGTGCAGTGACTCTGTACTGTACGCCTGGTCAACGGCGTCGTGGGGCCGCGCTCCCCGCCGTTGACACGTGTGTCACATGTGTGCTCATCGCAAGTGTACGCGTACACTTTGGATGATACCACACGTGTATTATAAGCGCGCCACACGTGTACTGTGCGCGCACACTTGGGAAGGTGCCCCACGTGTACCACACGTGGCCACACGTGTATGACAATCGTGTGACACGTATATGATACGTGTACAACACGTGCGCGACACGTATACCTACGTGGTGCCCACAAGTTTCTACGCTAATTAGCGTCTAATGCCAAGTGGCAATTCTAATGACGATAATTAATTATTAATTTCCCATTTAGTAACGACGCCGACGATGGCGCTCGGCCTATATAGGTCGGGTGTCGCAAGGCGCTACAGTAAAAAGGCATCAGGTGATCGGACCCCATCTCAGGTAGGATCCTCTACGGTTCCTATCTGGTTGGCTAAGTCTGGTACCTGTACCCTTCGCTGTCATCCTTTTTCTTGTTTTTCTTTTTACTCTTTCCCCTATCCTCTACATTTCTACACTATCTTTCTTCTTCGTTCTTCTTCGTTCTTCTTCGTTCTTCTTCGTTCTTTTTCTTGTTTACTCCTTCTAGCGCACTCCCGCTGGAGTGCACCCCTACGGGCACACCGCGATCTACCCGCGGTACCGCGTCGACTGCCCTGAGTTACCCGGACAGCGGGACTCGAACACCGTGGTGGTGACTGTGCCTTGCGTCGCGCTTTCGACAGCGAGATTTATGCCCTCCTTAGCGGTGTGGAGGTGCCCTGCACTACACTAGTCACTGATCCCGCCGCCACTCGCCGCCCAGCCGTCTTGACCGCCACCTCCCCGACGCTTCAGCCCATCATGGCCTGTTAGCCCCTGATTTCTTCCCCGGGGGCCCCCACCTGCTCCGCTGCGGTACCGGATGTTACAATGTCCACCCCCACTACCCAAGCGCCAGTCATTGCCGGTCCCCCACCCGATGTCGTCACCCATACGCCTCCGCCTCCTCCACCGGCCGATGAGAGGACCCCTTTCCCGAACCCCTCCCCGAGACATGCACAGACCCCATGACACCCCCGGACCGCACTCTCACCGATGCTGTGGCCGCCCTCCCAACCATTGCACCCATGCCTCCCCACAACCCCGGCCAGCCCAACACGTTCTCCAATGGCCGAAACTCCGCAGCCCACCTCCACATCCGCATGTTTCACCCCTCATCCTCTGCACTGGCCCCCTCTCAAGTCGCCCATGACCCAACCACGCATGAAACGAGCGCTCTCCAGAAGCGCCAAGGCGCCCCCTACCAAGCGCCCCTCTGCCTCTCAGGGCCCAACCGCGGCCTCTTCCCATGACTAATGACCCCAGACGCCCCCACCTGCAACCCCCGCGCCCGCCTCCCTACAGGTTCCCTCCCCCTACTCTCGACCAGCATTTATTCGCCCTCTCTTCAGCCTACCCCTACCCGACTCCCAGGCGCCCACTCTGCACCTTTCCGTCGGTTGAGGCACTCCTTTCCTCCCCGATTCGGCCCTCAGACATTTTCTTCTATTCCGGGACCGCGCCTTCATAGCACTGTATTACTTCTCATCCGCCTCGTCCGCGCCGCTACAGCCGCCAACACTCCCGAAACCACCCACACTGCATTCTTGCACCTTCACCTGCTCCCGACTGCTGTTCTTCGAAAGGCCTTCCGGGACGAGCCTGGCTAGAGATCCTCGCGCGGTTAACTTCATGCTCTCCGCTTGCGGATACGGAGAGCGTGTACGGGACAAGAATGGGGTCTCTTATGGAAAGAAGCATTAGATGCCCACAGCTCCAGGACAGAATGGCAGCACACGCATGCCCGACGTCTCTCGCCGCACGTTTCTCCAGCGGCGCTTGCCGCCCGCGCTATGCGCCTCGCCTCCCAAGCTCAATACGGCTGCGCTATGCGCACATTTACCAACCCCCTCTAGCTGACCTCAACGACCCGGCCACGGTGGAGCGACTCCAAGTCCTTCACCCTACTCCTACCGTGCCCGTCGTGCCCCTGCCACCCTCCCCACAGCCTCGGCCACCCGCAGTCACCGAGGAGGCGGTCATGCGTGCGGTTCGTCGCCTTAATCCGAACTCGGCGGCCGGCCCTGTTCGCATGTCCCCAAAATTGCTTCACCTCCTGGCTCACACTCTCGTAAGCCCAGAAGCAGGCGTCACCGGTCTCTCGGTACTAACCAACCTTGTCAGCCGCCTGGCTCGCGGCTCCCTCCCACCCTGTACGATCCCACTGGCCAGTGCAGCGACACTTCTGCCGTTGCAGCCCCGACCGGGAAAAATACGCCCGTTCGCTATTGGGCAAGCCCTACGCCGGCTTGTCACAAAATTCCTTCTTCCTGCCGCCATCGACGACTGTCGCGACCACCTTGCTCTCGAACAACTGGCCAACGGCATACAAAACGGCATTGACGCTATCGTACACGACGGACGCATGTTAGTATGACGCCACGGTAACGACCCACACTACGTAATGGTGTCAATTGACGCTTCCAATGCGTTCAATAATTTCTCACGCCAACAAGTCCTCGACCAGCTGCCCATTCGAGCACCATCGCTCTCACAATATTTGGATATGGTGTACGCACGCGCCCCCTCCCCCCTTGTCTTGCCTTCATCCCCACCTATTATACTCCACAGCCGGGACGGATCACAACAAGGGGACCCTGCAAGCATGTACCTTTTCTCGCTTGCCCTCCCGCCGCTCACGCGCCTTATTTCATGTGAATGTGAACTAGTAATGAACCGCTGGTATGCCGAGGACCGAACTATCATTGGACGGATTGACGAAGTTGCCAAAGCCCTTGACATCATCACTAAAGAGGGGCCCAGGTTCCAATTCTTCCTCAACCCTTCAAAGACACGGCGTCTTCTGGCCAAGCAGACAGGAAGACCTCCTCAGCCCGTTCATGACAGTGGGTCCTCTGCGCGTCATCGATGAAGGCGGTGTGGCTCTATTCGGCGCCTTTATAGGGTCACCAAGCTTTATGGCACAGTACATTCGGGGAAAATTGAACACTTGCAAAATCGCCCTCGCCCATCTCGACCATATCCCCGAAGCCCGCATACGCTTCCACCTACATCGGGTATCTGCTTCTGCATGCCGCTTGCCGCACCGCTTCCGGTTGGTCCCCCCGGAATTGCGTTGCCGTTTGCGCAACAATTCGACCGTGGCCAACTCGCAGCCTATGAGCGCTTAAATAATGTGACTATGTCGCCAAGAATCCGTACTCAACTACGGCTGCCTTTTTCCCACGGTGGCCACGGCCTCACCTCATTGGCATCTACCATACGCGCCTCTTATGCTGCTAGCCTCACCGATACTGCTCCAGCACGGCTACAAGATCCCCACTTTCCCGCCGGCTCTCAGTATCAGCGCTTTGCACGAGGCCCGTTGCGGGTCGTTCTTCGAAATTTACATTCATTCGTGCAACCCGCACACTCTTCGATGACGGAAACGGACCTTGGCTGCCTTGAACCAGCTGCGCTATTGGCGCGACCTGAACGCATACACACATTTCTTCTTCAGGCGCATGTATTGCGCATATAGTGAAGCAGCAAGCTCGTACAGGCAAATACCCCTCTGGGACTCCTTCTCCAACCCTGGTGATCACAGCGCAGCCCCGCTTCGCAAAATAGTACGCTATATCTCCCTACTTGTCTCTGGGGCCACCCGTTTTATCACTGCACACCCCACCGCCACCTCTCGAGTCCACAACAAAACTTGGTACACGATGTTAGGTTGGCACCTCGACGCCCCCGTGACCAACAATTCTATATCGCTGATGCGATGTTCTCACTACTTTAAGCCTATGGATGCCTGCGGCGACCACGCGTCCATTGGCAGTCACGGGTTTGGTACGGTGCACTGCCATAACACAGTCAGGAACGTCCTTGCCCGGCAGTTATTCTGCGTCGGTGGCCTTGCATATTCGCTCGAAATACCCTTTCTGGTTCCCAAAACCGCTGCCCGTCCCGCAGATATTCTCGTCTACCCACCTTCTCCTGCCCCTGGCCTACCTCCTGACCAACCCACAGCGTATGGTGTCACGATCTGTAGCCCTTTTCGCCGGGGAACGTTATACCATGCCGCCCGTCACCGCGGCGGAGCCGCCGACGCCGCATTTGTAAGGAAGCGCAAAGCCTTTGAGCGCACTAGCCGCAACGCTCTCCTTATCGAGGACGACGATCCGCCTATCCCTCTTGACTGGCACTTTCAACTACTTTCCTTTGACGCTCTCGGCGCCCCCTCCCAGTTTACTGTACACGTTATCGAAGTTCACGCTAAGCTCATGGCCCTCCGCAACTCGTGCACCATTGCAATTGCCAAATCACGCATCCAACAACGCCTCCGCTTCGCTATATGGTCCAGTGCTGCCGCCGCTAACCTCTCTCGCCTACCGACACACGCCGCGGACATCTCATACCCGATTGAAGTATAATTCACCTTCATATCTGCTAGTGTCTCTGTAAGCGAACCCCTCATGCATTGATAAAATTCCCCCCCACTGTGAGACGTAGGTACCATCTCTATCTTCAGTATAAACGTCGTCTCTGGATGCGATGATGAATAAACTCTTACGCCGAAGCCGTCATTGACAGAAAACTTCACTCTGCCGGTACCAGCAGAGAAAGAATATGACCACGGTGCATACCGGTGCAGGGGCGCGCGCGCTTGCTCTACTGCTTGCATTTCCGAGGTGTAGCAAAAGTGCAGTTGTTGTCTCGGCACTGATAAACTAAACAAGAAAGTACTCGCAACACTGAATTCTTCTCTACCCCAGCGCCGTTCTTCGGGGGCCTCAGTTCCAACACAACCTGAGCCAAAGCCTTCTCAACAAGAGAGGCATAATATTATTCAATCCCCGTGAGCATAGCGATAGGCCCGCTCTCAACAACCGCTTTCTTTCTTGACGACTTCGTACTTCGCAACTCTGCCCCCGTCTGTCATGGCTGACCCGTTCGGTATCCTACGCCTCACTGGGACGGCCGAGCAACTCGTCCGTCTTGCTATGGACCTCATAGACAGACGTGACGCCTACAAAAACTATACTTCCTTGTCCAAGGATATCCTCGACACCTGCCGAAAGTTGGAAAAAGGTGCCAAGGCGTTGCGATACGTATCAATATGATATATTGATTGATTTGTGATTCCTGTTACCTCCATGTGAGTCAAGCTGAGTCAAGCTGAGTCAACCTTAGTCTTTGTTTGTACCTTTTATCCTTTATATATCCCCTATATCCACCGCTATATGTCCCCTATAATTACCTGCACATTGGAGAGCCCGAGTAAAGGAAAACGGACAGCGGACACGACCGATTGATACTTTGATACACAGACTTGATACCCGTAGGCCGATCCCTGTTTACTTTATACGATCTAGACATTGCATCCAAACAAGACCGCTACACGAGAAACGCTACAAGTCGAAATCCAAAGCAATTCAAAATTTGTCCAAGACATTGTCAACCAGCTCGAGCGCGAGTTGAAAGAACCAAAAGGCAAGCCCACTTGTCTTTGAATACCGTCCGTGGCAGAGATGCTCTCTCTGAGCACAAGCGGGACGCAGAAGACCAGCGCAGGGAAATGGAGTCAGCGAGCGCCCACCCCCACCTCTACAGCAAGATTGATGCCATTGTGACTGGAAAGGAGGTCTTCAAGGGCCTCGTGATGGCTCCATCCCACCCTTCTTCTGTTTCTATTGATTGGAGTTAGAAGCCTGGCCTGGATACGCAAGAGACTTGCGAGAGACGACTCACGGATGCTGTACTACGAAAAGAGGGAAATAGTCCGATTGGGGCGTTCGCAGTGGGTTAGGGGGGCGTTGGAAAGACGTGTGCTCTTCGAGCGACAGCTCACGATGAACAAGTGAGCGAACGTTTTCCAGGCGGCGTCTACTTTTTCTCGCTGGGGCAAGACGCGACTGTTGCGCGGGTGATAGAACAACTCTGTCTTGCAGTCTATGCGAGCAATGGTCATAACACTTGCGAGAAGATGCGTGAACAGACAGAACTCGATGTGGTACTAGCATTGATGCTATCATGGTTTGGAGAGAAGGTGTGCCTGTTTATTTTCGATGATATGGGCACGCAACGACAGTAACAATAAGATTCTTCATCAACTGTCTGTCATGGGTGTCACTGCAGCTCGTGCTAATGAGGAGAAGAGCAGGATTTTGTGATCTTTGAGAGACGGGAGCTTGGAATTGCGTGGCCATAGGATTCAGTTCAGTGCGAGAGAGAGTCTAGGGGGTGAGGTGGAGAGAATTCTATTACAGGCTGGCGGGACGAGTCATGAGGGAGTTGATGACCGCAGTTCAAAAGAAGCGATTCGCGTCATTCTGGCGATGTGTGCCGGACTGCTGCTGGCTCTGAATGTTACGGGTACAAGTGTTTGGTACGTGAAGCAGCACCAAAGCGGAGATGTGTCGAAGATTTGGGTTTCATACTTGGAGAAGCTGAAGGAGCGAGGAGGGTTGTCCAAGCAGGAGCTAGGTGCTGGGTGTTCGTCCTTAAATGTGAAGCGGGAGTTTTCGCCACGTAGCAGTCTTCAAATTTTCCGGAGAGAAGCCTGTCCAAGTCGAGCTCCCGTATGGCCAGTGTTGGGGACCGCAGATGTCGGTGCGGGACGGATAAATGAGCGAAGTAGTGCGGTAGGATACATGGGAGCAAAGTGAATCTTTGCGTGAGTCACCGTCCCTGTCTGCAGAAGCAGAACAACAAAAACAAGGAGGACGTATGAGGCGAACAATGCGATTGGGTTTCGAGAGTGGGGATTTTGTTTTGGAAGGATGTTGGAAACATGCTGGGACTCAAGCAACACATCTAGTATCTCCAGCAATGAGAATGCAGGCCTGCACACAACTAGCACATGTGCAGATGGAAACAGCAGTGCAAGCGAAGGAAATGGCCTTCGGTATGTTGAAGGAGCACGTATCTGTGGGAGCGGAGAGCGCGTAACTTTTCGAGTCTTTAGTGGTATGGTAATGATGTGGAGTGCATCGGAAAAGAGAGAGATCAGAAGATTTCGGGCGGCTGGAACGTGGGTGGCCAGTATAATTTAGCTGGGGCGGGCGGCTATTAGTTTGTGGATGCGAGAATGGAAATGTGCAAGTATGGAATGTAGAGGATGGGACACAAGTCGAGGCTATCGATGAGTGGTGACATGAGCAGCGTTGGGAGTGTTGCGATAAGCGCAAACGAGAGACATTTGGTAAGCGGGGCGGATGATAGAGGTATTCGAGTATGGGATATGAGGTCGGGGTTACAGCTCGAGCCGACAATGACAAAGCACACGGGTCGGGTAAGTAGCGTTGCGATACGCGAGGATGGAGGGAAGGTGATATGAGTGTCAGACAACAAGAAGGTGAGACTTTAGAAGGTGAAAGCAGGGTTGCGAGTCGGCCGAAGTATGGCTGAAGACAAAGAGAAGACAAAAATAGAGTGACGAGAGTTGCAATGAGCAAGGACGAGAAACGGGCAGTATCCCCGATCGAATTTTTGCACTGCTGCTTCACTGTAATGCAGTGCTGACTGGGCACGTGTCGATCACACGCGTACGCGTGTGATCATGTACACGTGGATGAGAACAACCTCGAACGATGTCATAGTTGAAGGTCGTACCCTTTTCAGTATCTTTCGACATGTAGAGATTGGTTCAGCGAAAGGAGGCAGGTACGACAGAAAGTGATGCTGTTGGAGCCTGCGTGGAGAAATTCGTCCATACAAGGCCCTCAGGGCCTTTCTTAAGGGCCTTTCTTAACTTGCCTGATTCCTATGAGTGCGGATTGCCCCTTTGCTCCTTTGCACAACTACTGTAGGAAGGTATCTAAGCAGAGTTGTCTGTAACCGTGTTGCATGCAGTCCCGTTTACATTCCTTTGAGCTCTCCATGGCTAATCGAAAAGAACTCAGAACTCGGACGTCCGTGTTGGTTGGTTGTTCTGGTTATTCTTTGTGTTTTTCCGCTGACTAGCAAGGCCGATGGGTCCAATGGACACTGGGAGCAGCGGTACACACAGGTGGAGATCTAGTCCGTGTTCTTCGGCTGAATAGCTAGGCCGATGTACGGTATACCTGACATAACCTACCCTGTTCCGCACCCTCGCCATGTCGGACACAGGTACGCCCTCATCATTCAGCTGGCTCCTGCCCTCTCCGGCATTCGCAAACTCTGCCTCTCAGGGCCGTTCCTAACGAAGAGTTCGCGGTGCCAGCACCCGAGCACCCGGACATTTGGCATGAATGGATTGGTTGAACGGGAGTAAAAGCATTTCCAATAATTTTTTCAACCAATACATTCATGCCAAGTTTCAGGGTGCTCAGGTGCTGGCACGGTGGACTCTTCGTTAGGAACGGCCCTCACTCGCCAGAGCACGAACACTGTTGACAATACTCACCGTTGATGTCAACACCTTCTACTGCACTTCGTAGAGAAAGCAAAAACGGGCTTCTGCTTTTCCATTCTTCATCTCTGAACTTCTCATTTACCCTACCCCTGTTCCAGCGTGCGCCTTTCACCTTCTACGGTCGCGCCCCCAGCTCTGACAGAAAGGCCTGGCTGGTCTGTAGGATAACAAAAAAAGTCGGCAGGGACATCCCTCAATTTCGCGGCAAACCCGTCAAAAAGGGGCGTTGCCGCCCGTCCTCGCTGTCTCCGACATGGCTTCATTTCCCCCTGGTGTGCAGTGTGGTGAAACACGCCCGCGTATGTAACCGTTACACATCGCGACGCACGGTACCCGCCCTTCATCAAACGGCACACCCAGCCTGCACACACGTATGGCGTGATGGATTTCGCTACTACATATACTGTGCTCACCCCTCCCCCCCCGCCCCACCTGTCTCCTGGCCAGGGGGCACTCCCTTTTACCACATGGCGACAGTCAAACACGTGTGCCGTAAATGTACTCGCCTCAGCAAGCGCGGGCGCGGTATCTTACAGTGAGGAGCGCGCGCGTTGTGAAATAGCGCGTCGCGGTTCCGTCGCTGGTTTGCGCGATGAGGTGCGCGGACTACTTTGCTGGGTGTGTGTGTGTGGGCTCGCCTTCGTTTAATGGTGCTTGCCTTGAGGCTTCGAGGCGGGTGCGCTGGTCTGGGGCCCCGTTGCGGTCGCAATTCCGCCGCGTGGGACGGCCCAATCCCTCGGCGGGCGAGCCTTCGATGGGTACATCGGCTCCGGCTCCGGCGATTCCGGCACCGTGGGAAGCGGGCATGGTTGGGGCATCTCCATTGAGGGTATCTTCGTCATGAACGAGCAAGGCACCGACTCCGATATAGAAGCTTTCTCTTTCATTCCATGGTGCTTGCCGTGATGCTTTCCGTGATGTTTCGAGGCGGATGCGCTGCTCTGGGGATGCATTGAGGTCGCAAGTGCGCCGCGTGGGATGGCGTGATGCCTCCTCGACACGCAAGGCACTTTCTTGTAACGCACCTTCTTGCAACACACCTTCTTGCAATACACCTTCTTGCAACACACCTTCTTGCAACACACCTTCTTGTAAGGCACCGACACGGGGTCCGATATCGCAGCTTTCTCTTTCGTTCCATGGTGCTTGCGGCGATGCTTTCCGTGATGCTTCGAGGCGGGTGCGCTGCTCTGGTGCTGCATTGAGGCCAGAAGTGCGCCGGGTGGGGCGGCGCTAAGCGTTGAGGTTTGGTGCTATATCGCAGCTTTCTCTTTCGCCTCGAAGCAGAGCCTGAAGTGCAACGAATGATTAGTCCCAAAGGTCGATGCTCTCCCGTCCCCCTCGCTGGGTCTCCTCCCATGTTGCCCATTTGAAGGGATGAAGTTGAGGCTGAGATCCTGACATGTACAATTAACATTAAAATTGAGAGGGTGCTATCTCCCAGACTCTGGTCCTAGATTTCTGGTTTGGCGGGAGCACGCCACCTCTCCGAAAACTGCAGAATAAGGGCCATTCCTAACGAAGAGTTCGGCGTGCTAGCACGCAAGCACCCTGACAATTGGCATGAATGGATTGGTTGAACGGGAGTAAAAGCATTTCCAATAATTTTTCAACCAATACATTCATGCCAAGTTTCAGGGTGCTCGGGTGCTGGCACGGCGAACTCTTCGTTAGGAACGGCCTTAAGGGCCGTTCCGTAGGGCCGTTAGGGCGGTGGATTTGGGCAGGCCATCTTCTGCTGGTACCGCTACCGTTAGAGCACCCCTCTAGTGGTTGAGTAAATGAGTAAAATTTTGGTTTTTGGAGATAGATTTGGTCACGAGCAGCTCTAGTGGAGTGAGTATCTCTAAAAAATTTACCATTTTGAGTAAATCTATCTCCAAGCAGCCGACCGGATGGAGACAGATTTACTCATTTGCGCAAATAGAGATACGAGTAGAATTGCGCCACTTGGAAAAATTACCAAAAATTCGCGCCAATTCTATTGACTTGGCGCGAGCAATATTCTCTGTGCACAGGGAACACCCCCAACACCCCCATCCCAAGCTGAATTTACCCGCCACTGCCACCCTCCTGCATTCTTCCTGACGCCTTCCCTCCTCCCTTTCCTCCTCCTCTCCTCCCCGCCCTTCCTCCAGGGCATGATGGTGTCATGTGCGGCTTGAGGGGATGGGAACCGGAGACGTCCCCCACAGTATATCCGTACAGCACCACCACTACCACCCCTCGTACTGGATGACCGTCACGGCTGCCGAAAGATCCAATCACTGCAAAACACGTTTGAATTTGCCCTCTAACCGGTAGTGTTGCGCCTAGAATCGTTATCTCCAAACGCTAAATTTCTCATATTTAACCTGGAAATATAACTAAACCAGTAGGGGTGCTCTTAGCCCCCCAGCGCGCGCAAACCAAAACCAACACGTAAACCCCTTCAGAGGCGTCTGGCGTAAATGCGCGAGGACTACGGCGACCAGGATGGCGGCGACGGTGAAGCCGATGGTTATGACGACCATGGCGCCGGTCGAGAGAGCGGACGCGCGGACGACCTGTGCGTTGGGGGGGCAGAATCAAGGCGCATTAAGGAGAGGAATAGGCGGAGCGCGGGAGGGGATGACGGGGAATGTCATTGCGGATATTTATATCGTATGATGGCAAGAACAATCCTCTTTCCGCCACTGCAAGGGAGTACAGTACTGTTGTGGCTCGTCCTGAGACACAGTGATTGCCGAGAAAATCTTTTACCTCCTTTCGGCGGGAGGCCAGGCGTCAAGAACGCAAGAGTCCACTTGAGCTCCTTGTCGAGAAATCCACTCGATGCCTGCCTCCCCCTTTTTCTACGTACCCAACTACCGCTTATGTACTCACCGCTGCTCGCGATAAACTACCACTACCCCCGATCGCAACCCTTGCACGTAGCCCGCCAGTCTTCTCTTGGCACCACTCTTGCGCCCGCAGTCCTCCGCTTGCGGTTCAGGATCTTCTTGCGCGCCTTCCGTTGGCCCGCGCCTGTCCTTGCTCGTCTCCGATTGCGGTTCAAGCTTCGCCCGCGCGCCTTTCTTTGGCCTGCGCCCGTCCAAACGCAATGCCGCGCGCTTCGCTTCGCCCTGTCCTCCAAGCGCAAATCCCGCGCGCCCCCTTTCCTGCGCAGTGTGCATCCCTGGGCACTGGGCTTACAGCAGTCCTAACAGTACCCAAAAGTACAGTAGTGCGATATCTCAGAAGCAAATGTTTTACTTCTGAGAATTTTTCTTACGTACCCCTTTTATTTTGGAACTTTCCTTACATGCCCCTTTTTATGAGCCCCTTTTCTTAGGAGCGCCAGATTGAATACGTGAAGAGGTGAAGAGGGCGCCGCAAAAACGAGTTTGATCAAAGGGAGCACGTTCCCTGACAAGCACAGCATCTTGATGGCAACCTTGGCCATGTGCGCCACCGTGGGCCGATCTCACAAGGTAAAAAAAGTCAGACTCTGGGCGCCTGCGTATACAGTACAGTGCCCCTCCCAGGAGTGCTCATATATCGTGAACGCCCAACCAGGCCGCAGGGCAAACAACGGCTTGTGGAAAGTGGGGTCGCAGCGCCTCAACGAAAGTCGCATTTCTCTGCACGTGGTCAAGTTGGGCACTACGCTACGACTTAAGAAGCCACAGACACTGTGTACCTCTACCGGAAAGTCGGTCGGGAGTGAGGTGAAGAAAGGGGTACGCAAGGAAAATTCCACAATAAAAGGGGTACTGTACGTAAGAAAAATTCTCATATATTTTTGTAGAAAAAAGCTGGCCTCATATGAGGCGAATTGCCTGTCGTTTAGACACTAGAGGGCATGAGAGCGTGGTCGTCTTCCAAATGGGCACGGCTGCTGCCTTTATGCCCTAACTGATGAGAGAAAGGGAGTAAAAAAGAGATGGATGCAGATCGCGCTCACCTCGTTTTTTGTACAGTACAAACTGCAATTGCGCCACCGACGGAGAGAGGGAGACAGGCAGGCAGACAGACGAGTTGTAAATACTGTATGTCTTTACCGTAACTCGGGAATACAGTAGAGGCATGCATTGCGTAACATATTACTGTACATACTGTACATGTACGTCAGCAACAATAATCATTGAATAAAGCATTTACATTTACATACGTGTACCCTTAGGGTACAGTACCCTTCGAAGGGTACTGCATTGCTTGCAATCTCAATACTGTACAAAAAAAATTGTCTGAGATATCGCACCACTCCCTTGCAGTGGCCGAAAGAGGATTGTGCTTGCCATCATCCGATATAAATATCCGCAATGACATTCCCCGTCCTCCTCCCCCGCGCTCCGCATCTTCCTCTCCTTAACCCACCATGATTCTGCCCCCCAACGCACAACTCGTCCGCGCCTCCGCTCTCTCGGCCGGCGCCATAGTCGTCACAACCATCGCCTCCATCGTCGCCGCCGTCATGGTCGCCGTAGTCCTCGTGCTACTCTTCAGGCTCTGCTTCAGGGCGACCTCAATGCATCCCAACAGTAGCGCAACCGCCTCGAACCATGACGGAAAGGATCATGGCAAACACTATGGAACGATTGCGAGCGCATCCGACAGACCTTTCGTCCCAATGATGCAATTGAGAGTAAGTCCCTCGGAGCCGAAGCCTTCCGCCGTCCCACCCGGCGCACTTGCGACCGCAATGCAGCCCCAGAGCAGCGCACCCTCCTCGAAGAATGACGGAAAGCATCATGGCAAGCAACATGGAACGGAGGCGAGCCCACCCACACAATCAGCAAAGTAGTCTGCGCACCTTATCGCGCAAACCCGCGACAGAACCGCGTCGCGCTATTTCGCAACGCGCGCGCTCGTCACTGGAAGATACCGCGCACGCGCTTGTCGAGGCGAGTACATTTACCGCACGTCTGTTTGACTGCCGCCATACGTGTGCGCAGGCCGGGTGTGCCGTTTGATGAAGGGCGGGTACTGTGCGTCGTTATGTGTAACGGTTACATACTCGGGCATGTGTCACCACCCTACACACCATGGGGAAATGAAGCCATGTCAGAGCCAGCGAGGAAGGGCGGCAACGCCCCTGTTTGACGGGTTTACTGCGAAACTGAGGGACGTCCCCGCCGATTTTTTTTATGCAACAGGCCAGCCAGGCCATTCTACCAGAGTTGGGGGCGCGGCCGTAGAAAGTGAAAGGCGCACGCTGGAAGAGGGGTAGGGTAAATGAGAAGTATAGAGATGAAGAATGGAAAAGCAGAAGCCCGTTTTGCTTTCTCTACGAAGTCCAGTAAGGTGGTTCCAGAAAAGGCGAATTGGTGTCAACAGTGTTCGCCCTCTGGCGAGTGAGACGAAGAGTTTGCAACTGCTGGAGAGGGCAGGAGCCAGCTGAGTAATGAGGGCGTACCAGTGTCCGACATGGCGAGGGTGCGGAACAGGATAGGTATACCATACATCGGCCTAGCTATTCAGCCGGAGAACACGGGCTAGATCTTCGCCTGTGTGTACCGCTGTTCCCAGAGTCTATTGGACCCATCGGCCTTGCTAGTCAGCAGAAAAACACAGAGAACAACCGGAACAACCAACCAACACGGACGTCCGAGCTCTGAGTTCTTTTTGATTAGCCATGGAGAGCTCAAAGGAACGTAAACGGAACTGCGTCAACACGGTTACAGAAAACTCTGCTCAGATGCCTTCCTACAGTAGTTGTGCAAAGGAGCAAAGGGGCAATCCGCACTCATAGGAATCAGGCGAGTTAAGAAAGGCCCTTAAGAAAGGCCCTGAGGGCCTTGTATGGACGAATTTCTCCACGTAGGCTCCAACAGCATCACTTTATGTCGTACCTGCCTCCTTTCGCTGCACCAATCTCTACATGTCGAAGGATACCTTTGAATGGTCGCCCTTTATTGTAACTAGAAGGGGGGAGCCAGGGCGCAGAAGCGGCCGGCCCTTAATAGAGAGGTGCAAGAGATGCGTGAATCCGCGAGTGGACCGCATTCGGGTGTTTGGTAGCCTCACATGGGCTCATGTACCGAAGCAGAAAAGGAAGAAGCTCGATTCCAAAAGCAAGCAAGGCGTTCTTATAGGTTGCTTTGAGAATAACCTTTACAAAGTCTGGATTAGAGATTCTCAGAAGCCCATAGTATCTCGCCATGTTTATATCTTGGAAAATAATTTCCCGTCAGATGAGTGGTATTCAGCTGTAAGTGATGGTCCTTTTAGTGACGAGAAGGGGATTGAGCAGTCCGTAGCTCCGCGTCTTGACCTCCTGCGTGGGGACAGTAACTCCAACCCGCCGTCCCCACCAGATTCTGTCCCTGTGAGACATAACAATGAGAACGCGGAAGAGCGCTGGGAGACAAATTCCGTTGACGCACTTACATACATCCCATCGGTCTCATCTACGCATGAGGGTCCTCAGGCTCAATTGGAACAGACGACGCCTTCACAGGAAAATCAAGAAGCCCATGAATCTAGCTCCGCTGAAGACAACCGCAGATATCCACAGAGGGAACGACAACGGGTACAATTATTCGATCCGAGTTTCGCCAATGTTGCGGTAGGAAAAGGCGACCCTACTTCTCTTCAAGAAGCCCTCAGTTGCAACGAATCAGAGGGTTGCAGGACAGCAATTAAAGATGAGCCACAATCTTTGAAAGAGCATCAGACCTGGACAGTGCAACGTTTTGCCAGAAGGGGCTAAAGCGATTCCAACCCGCTTCGTTTTTAGAAGAAAGAGGTTACAGGATGGCACAGCTGGCCGGTACAAGGCAAGGCTTGTGGTCAGATGTTTCTTACAGGGATATATTGACCACACTTACGCTCCAGTTGTGGACTTCGCTACGATTCGCTGCGCTCTATCTATTGCAGTGTCCAGAGGCTACGCAATAATTCAGCTGGATGTTCGAACGGCCTTCTTGCACGGGGATATTGACTCAGATGTTTACATAAGTCCTCCCAAAGGCTTCAATGTAACGCTACAAGAAGGACAGGCATTCAAGTTGCATAAGGGGCTGTATGGACTGAAGCAGGCCCCGAGGCTGTGGTATGACAAGTGGAATTTAGTAATGCGAAAGCTGGGATTTAACGCTCTTGTGGCAGACAGTTGTGTTTATCGAAAGGGAAATGTGTGGATTTTGCTGTACGTTGACAATGTGATTCTGATTGGACCTGAGGAGACAGATCTGGATAAAGTCAAGAGGAGACTTTCTGGGGAACTAGATGTCACGTGTCTCCGCACGCTTGGAAGTTTCCTGGGCGTACAGTTTACAAGGGATGGCGCTGGGGCCTGGATTGGCCAGAGTCAGTTCGTTGAATCTATCCTTGAACGATTTGATATGAGAGAATGTAAACCCGTAAGCACTCCCGCTCTTACAGAATCTCACAATATCCTCACCGAACCTGTTGATCAACGCCATTATCAAGAACTGGTAGGCTCTCTCCTGGTTCTCTCTACGATAACAAGACCCGACATCTTTGCTGCTGTTAACCTTTTATGCAGGCACTGCTCAAGCCCTACAAAAGGGAATTTGATCGCTGCGAAAAGAGTCCTCAGATATCTACAAGGGACTAAACACTTTGCACTTCAACTCGTAATTGGAAAGGAGCAGCTTATTGGATATTCAGATTCCGACTGGGGAGGTGATAGTTCTGATCGCAAATCTACTTCTGGCAGTCTGCTACAATTCGCAGGATCATCTATTGGTGGACATGTTCTAAGCAGAAGATTGTGGCATTCTCCACAACTGAAGCAGAATATCTGGCATTGACTGAGACCTGAAAGACCATTGTTTGGATGCAGGCACTACTAAAGGAGTTTGACGTGAAGTTGGATCTGCCTACGCCAATGTTTGAGGATAACCAGGGTATCGTATGGAGCACTGACGGTATGAGAAAGGAAAAGCATGTGTCGATACGTCTTAACTACGTCAAAGAAAAATGCAGCTCCGGGGAGATGGAGATCAAGTACTGTCCGACTGAGGACATGGTCGCAGACATTTTAACAAAACCTCTCCTTCGCATCAATTTTGAGAAACATCGAGAGGCGCTCGGTGTTCGCCCTTTTCAGTAGGCACTAAGAACAAGAAGGGGTGTTGAGATATGTGCTCTTATGCCATAATGGCATTCAGCTTTGCGCCACTGTGCACTGTATCTTGATTTGTCTACGCAGGTTATTTCTGTGTAATATTTTCTATCTGCTGGGTAAGCAAATGCGCTTTCGAGGACCACTGGCAAGGACCGCACCTGGCTTGTTCAAGTACACCGTATCGAAGCTATTTGCACCTTATTGTGTGTTTCGAGGCTGGCGCGCCCGACTCCTCGGTCGCCCTACCGCAGGACGACCTCCCGGCCCCTCTTACGACAGAGGAGATAGCCGAGGAGCAACGCGTGGATGACTTCTGCCAAACCGTTTTGGCACGACAGTCCGAGTCCCGGGACTCCGCGTTCTTTGAGGACCACCAAGGGATGCTCAAACAGAGACACCCCTTCGATCTAGACATCGCCCAGGTGGTGGTACCTCGGACACTCCGCGCTAGGCTCCTCCGCCTGTGCCACAACTCGGCCATCGCGGGACAACCGGGCCAGAATCGTATGTACTACGCACTTCGACGCGAGTACTACGGGCCCCATCTCGCTGCAGATTTCGCTGCCACGGTGCGAGGGTGTCGGACCTGAGCGATGAACCGGGTCAAGCTGCGGAAACACCTCAACCGTTTGAGGTTGTTCCCCGCCAAGGGGCCACTCGAGAGCCTCCCGATTGACATCTTGGGTCCGCTCGCCAAGACGATGGCAGGAAAACGTTTCCTCCTCCTTATCACAGACCGCTTCACTAAGTTAACACAAGTTGTCGCGCTTCGAACAGTAACCGCGTACACTGTCTCGACAGCATTCTGTGACGCGTGGGTCTTCAAATACAGCGTTCCGCGCTCGCTGTTGTCGGAAAACGGTCCTCAATTTAACGCGAAGTTCTTCCACAGCGTGTGTCGCGTACTGGGGATAACTAACTTATTTACGTCCGCGTATCATCCCCAGACGAATGGGCAGGTTGAACGTTACAACCAGACTATCGCGTCGATGCCGCCTACAATTCCCACGTACTCCGAACCACGCCCACGACACCCTTTGAGCTCGTGCTCAGCAGACCCCCGCCGGAGTTCTCTCTACGAAGAGCCGACGGGGACGCGCCTCCTCCAGACAGGGGAACTCTACGCGCAGAGTTCCTCAAGACTTTGGACGAGACTATCCAAAAAGCTTACGAAAGCTTGCATCGTACGCAAGCCCGCTACAAACGCGACTTCGATAAACGCGTACGAAGAATTAACACGCGACTCAAGCCGGGGGGACTACGTGTACCTCAACCCCACCGATGGGGCGAAGACGTCGAACATGCTCGCGTCACCTGCCGTTGGACCATACCGCGTACTGGCCAACGACAAACGAACCGTCACGATCGACCGTGATGAGGTGACGGAGCCCGTCTCGGCAGACCGTTGCGTGTACGCGACCCCTCCGACGGACGCGCCACGAGGAAGTGCAACAACCACAGGTGACCTGGCCGACAACGTCACCGAGGGCACTCAGTACGCGGTCGAGCGTCTGCTCAAGCATCGCGTGGTTGAGGACGGAACTACAGAGTTCCTCATCAAGTGGGCTGACCACGACCAACCCACTTGGACTGCACGAACACATGTCCCCGAGGAGCTAGTGTCGCGATACGCGCAGCAACTGAGAACGCCTTCAGGAAGAGACCTCTCCTCCGAAGTGAACGCGTTCATTCACTCTTGAGGAGGGGGCCCCCAACCGCTTCGTCACCGCGTAATTAACACGTCGCAGTTAGGAACAGATGACGCCGGCGGACGGGCACATGCACCCGACCGAGGGTGGCAAACGAAAGAGCGAGACGCCAAGACGTATTGACCGTCAAGCTCATCGAACACGACCGACGTCGTCGGCAAAGCGCGAAAAGCGATGACAGTACGGACTGTACAACTAAAAGGGCAAGCCCTGGAACATCGAGTACACGAGGGGAGGATACGATCTCCCAAGAAACGGGAGAGCGTCACGATAACACTTGCCGACCGAGTGCTCGGATCGGAAAACAAGAGCGGCGCCAATACTTATGGACAGTCCAAGCTCACTGCGCGACACACAAATACCAAACAGCCCGAACCGCTGGTAACGAAGCGTGTCGCGTAGTTGCCAACGAGAAGCAGGAGGGCGACGTAACCCTCCTAGCCAGGAAATGACGCGAACGGTCGCGACGAGCTCCACGCGTAGGGAGACTCACGATCCCGCGACCGCGCACGACCGAAGAGGTACCGATGGGAAAAGGGCGGGCCTACAAGAACTAAAAAGCCGCGCGGGTCGCCCAAACCCCAAGTCAATCCGTTACCACGTACCCAAAATAATTTGGGGGAACGGACCAAAAATATGTGAAAAATAAGGTCCGAATGACACTGTATGCCAAGCCACCGCCGCTGAGGGCCTGGCAGCAAACCGCCGCCACCCCCCCTCGAAAATAATCAAAAACAAAGGGGTGACGTACAGTGGGGCAAGACGCACGTGCGCACGGGCGCATACGATCGACAGGACAAGTGGAGTTGGCAAACCGCAATCGGTTCGCGGAGATCAGCGCGCGGAGCACACTGCCCTTCGATGGGGTTAGATCCAAGCTGCAATGAGAGGGGATAGGAGCGGAGTCCCCGACCTCTGTCCTATGCCCACACGCCGGCGAAGGCGCGCTCGGACTGGTCACCTGAGACGACCAACGGCGAATGGTCCACGACTCGCCGCACCCCGTCGTACACACCAAAGAGGTTCCAACGTCACGACTCTGAACCCCTTGCCGCGTCGCCAGGCTATACAGACTAACACAGAAGCGCTCCGCGCCCGGGCGCCGCGCTGGCCAAGGAGACACCAAGTTTGACGCCAGCCCGAGATCTGGTAGGGAAAGACGCCCGCTTCTGTAGCGCGGGGCGATCTACTTGCCAAAGAGCAGGGGCCCGGTCGAAGGACATGGAACGTACGCGGTGTGCTGGATAACCCGACGGGCCGATTCTGAGGGTGTCGCATCGCCAATGGCACGGGCGGGCGGCGAAGCGGAGTTGCGAGGAGGATGACGTTGAACGCGTAAGGCGAGAACCGACGAAAGCAGACCACCACAGGGCACCGCGGTCACCCCGGAACACGAGCACGGCGTCGCGCGTTACCTGTGCAGTGTAGTATAATGACCGGAGCGAGCGCGCGGAGGTCATCGGACGGCCATATACGGTATACACGTGGGCGGCTGTGCCCACGTGTAGCGAGCGCGCGCGCATGCCGAGCGGTCGTAATCTGGCGTACGTGTACAGTAGTGCACGTGTCGTCCGAGCGGTAGTCTACGCGTGTTACGTGTGCGCGTTAGCACACGTGTCGTCCGTGCGGTAGTCTGTAAGCAACACGCGTGTACAGTAGTGCACACGTGTAGTAGCAGCGTCCGTGCGGTAGTAGCAATTATGGCGCTAGTTTTTTAATTGTGTACAGTACCCGGCACGCACTAGGCGGCAGGTGCTGTACTACTGTACTGGGACAGGTGTCCGAGGCGTCCCTCTGGGGGGTTAAGACCTGGCACCCGTCCCCACCAGTAAACGGGGGCAAGCTCGCCCCCGTCCCTTTTGCGCCTACGTACGTCCGTTTTCGGTTGTCCGCCGCGCGCGCTGGCTTTTAACCCGTTACCGGTCGCTCCCGTTCACGCACCACGGGGCGACTGCGCGTAACCGGCCAGTGAGCCACTCCCTTTTCGCGAGCTCGTCCGATCAGTTCAATTGGCGCGTCGCGTCCGCGCCGCGTGCTCCCTCACTGAAGCCTCCGCCTCTCACCCAACCCAGGGCGGAGAGGAGTTATCCCACATTGGTACTCTTGTGGAGGGCAAAACTCTCGAGGTTGAGCCGCACGCGTGGTCGTTCGATCGCGCGCAGAACCGTACGGACGGAAAAGGTTGAGAAATCACCGCGTCGATCGCGAAGCGTATTCGACGATGAACCAACCGGATCAAGGGGGAGACTCCGCCTCCGGGCGTCTGAGCACCCGCAGTGGCAGTGGCGCACCGCGCCCCCGGGTGGAGAACCCGGAAGCCCTGCTGCGACCGCCACCGCGACCGGGCCGCACGCGAGCGTCCGCATCGGATGTTACGCCGGCCGTGTCGGCAGGCACCGAGAATCGCGTCCAATGGATGGTCGACGCGATTCAGCCGCGCATCCAGGCCTGGGTCGAAGAGTTCCTCGCTACGGAACTTCCCCAGGTAGCGCGCGTATGCCTCGACCGAACGGTGCCCGCGCTCGTGGACGCGCACGTACGCAGCGCGATACCACCGCTTTTGGACGAACTTCTACCCGCTCAAGTCCAATGCGAGGTGGTGACCGCGCTCACCACTGTGGATGAAAAATCCCCGTCCGGTACGGCTCTAAAGGGAGCGATCAGCTCCGCCGTGGCCAACCGTCTGGCCACGACCTTCGCCGGAGCAGGAGTCGACGCACGCGAGCAGCGCGACTCGACCGCTCCGGATCCTACGCTAACGCACGCTGAACCGATCGGCGCCGCACCCGGGATCGGTACAATGGCCCCTCACCCGGAGGGTAAGACCATTTACCTCCCACCAATTTATGGTGCTACAGGAGGGCCCACAGAAAATGGCCCTCCCGTACTCGCCGATACGGCTGGCCCCCGCGGGACAGAAAACCGCCTGGGGCGCTTCGCTACAGAAAAGCGACAGCCGTATCGGTCGAGCAGAAGAAGCGCACCCGGCGCTCAAGGCTACACCTCGGAGGGTACAGAAAACCCCTCCGAGGAAGAAGACACAAGACGTCGCCACACGGCGACGCGCAAGAACCGCGACGGACGCTACGCGCGATACCGCGATGCCGGAGGGGTCGGTTACCCCTCCGATGATAACCGCGACGGACGCTACACGCGATACCGCGATGCCGGAGGGGTCGGTTACCCCTCCGATGATAACCGCGAAGGACGCTATACGCGATACCGCGATGCCGGAGGAGGTGGATACCCCTCCGATGACGAGGACACCGAGTCGGACGGATCGCGCAGAGGCGACCGCAGAGGTCGCAATGCGCGCGACCGACGTCGGTTCCGGCGAGAAGACTCCGATCCGGAGGGCTACAGTAGCCCCGGCGGAGAAGGAGACCGCCACCGCAGGGGCAGAGACCGCCGGTCTGCCCCGAGGCGGGATCCGAAACGGCTGCCGGTGATCAGGCCGCTGAACGACCTGTTCACCAAGGCCGTCGACTACCGCACGTATAGGCTGGAAAATCGCAGCGCGCGCTACGACGCGAGTACCGCGCGGCGAGTTAACCGATATCGGAAGAAGTTGGACGTCCAGCTGAAAACCCACACATTCGGTGGTCAAGATCCAATCGCGGTGCTAGGATTTCTCGCGCGCTTCAAGATGGCCTGCGACCACAATGGGGTCAGCGAAGGCGCGGCCGTATGGTGTTTCCAGTTCTATTTGACTGGGCAGGCTCACGCCTTGCTCCAGTCCAGGCTACACGGGAACACCATGGCGATCGATGCGGAGCAGCGCGATATGCTCGAAACCTACGCGGAAGTTGTTAACTTTTTATTGCGCACGTACGCGACTGACGAAGTTATTTCCGAAGCGGTCGGTGATGTCACCTCCTTCCGTCAGAGCTCTAATATGACGGAGGAGGTGTACAGTAACCAGTTGTGGGACAAGGCGTTGCGCTGCGGAACCGTATTTTCGGACAGGCGCCTGAAGTCCCTTTTTGTTGAGGGACTTCTGCCAGCGACGTGCGCGCAGGTGCGGAATTATCTCGCGACGCATCCGGGCGTGGACTACCAAGCGGTGGCACGCTACGCGCAAGCGATAGGCGAGACGCACCGCTCGGCTCGAAGACAGGCGACCTCGCTCGCGTCGCCTCAAGCACCGTCCGATTCGGTGAGAAGATTCACGCGCAACGCGCGGACAAGGCCCGTGCTGTCGGTCGAGTCCCTGTCTGAACTCCCGACAGCGCGCGGAACCGAAACGGAGGAGATACTGGCGGTAACGGACCAGTCGGCGACGCCGAGCTCGCTTAGCTCGCCGCCGACTAGCTACCATCCGTCACCTGCCTCGTCCCCGGCGGGCGCGCCGATGGCGCCCGCCCAACACGGTGACGCGCGCGCACATCCGTACGGAAGGCCAGTACAGAACCAGCGGGTCTGGTTCTTCAACCAAGGATTACCTGGACCCCCGCCGTGCCGGTTCTGTCTGGACCTGACCCACCGACAGGAGCAATGTCCTGTGGTGGCGGATAGCGCGCTGCGTTCGAAGCTTTTGCAGGCCCGCGAGGCCAATTATCAAAAGCTTCGGATCCGTCAAGGTCTCCGCCCGGGTTCGCCGTTCGAGCGCCAACCGCCGACCGCGTGGCGAAATTCGCGTGCGCAGGCTCCCACGGGCATCAACGTGGTCGAGCCGCGCGAGGCCGTCCCATCGGAAGAACCCGCGCTACCGCTGACGGAAGAGGGGCCCGAGGACCTTGGGTTGACGGGGGAAGCCGGGGAGGACGCGTAGAGGCGTCGACGATCCTTCCCGTGCCAAGCCTCAATAAACAAGGCACCCCGTCGACCGCTTCGGTACGCGCGCCATCGCAGAGCCGAACGGACGAAGCGGCAATTTGCTTCTTCAAGAAGCAAAATTATAAGGTCACCGCAACGGTCGGACAACGACGCGCGATGATGCGCGCCATCACGCCGGTTCTAGATTCGGGCGCCGGCCCGAATCTAATCCACCTACGCTGTGTGGCAGAACCGTGGCGCGCTGCCATCCAGTCCGCGCGGAGCCCGCCGCTCATCGACGCTTCGAATAGGTCGATGAAAGCCCTCGGCGAGCTCAAACTGTACGTCCGGATTGGTGAGTTCGTCGCGCGCGTGCCGTTCTTGGTCGTCACCAACCTCGCGGTGGACTGTATCCTCGGGACCACGTTCCTGGATCGCCACGTGAAGGCGATCCTGCCACCGCAGAGGAAGGTGCTGTTCCATCATGCGCCGTCCGTAGCGCTGACGGGAGTCACACCCTCGAGGCACGGCCGCAAGATGGCCTCGAGGGGACCGTCGCAGCAGCTCCCGCAGGAGGAAAATTCGGCCGACCGGAAGCGCGCGCAGTTCCCGACGAACGTACCGTCACGGAAAATTCGCGTGGTCAAGGGGGTCACGATACCCCCGATGACCCAAGCGATGGTACGCGTTGCAACACCGGTTGGGGGGCTTTGCTTCCTGCAAAACCACCCCAAAACGGCGCATAAGAATTTATGCCTGATGGCCCAGGGGGTCTTGGACCTCTTCCCGGGCGAGCCGTTTA
>NW_005178496.1:0-40310 GCF_000350225.1 Chondrus crispus | reverse complement strand
TACTAGGGGCACTGTAGCTCCTGGTTGACGCCTCTGCTCGTCTTTTAACATCACGAGCTCATTTCCCTGCGCACAACTGCAATTGAGATGTCTTCTTTCATACCCGGCCTCACTTGTGTAGCACCTTTGTACGCTTTTCATGTGCCATGCGCAGTTCCAACTAGATTGCAGTTGCGAGGTACTCACAAAGACCTTGGCAGAACTGGACATGTTTTGACCAAGCGAAGGGTGAAGTCTTTCGTCGCTCGAGCAGATGTGCCTCTTCCGCTTGCTTCTGTGGCTTCTTCAACACCATTAAATGCTTTCAATCGAATCTCAGTAGGAATTGCTGGAGTGGCTTTGGCAATCGCTTTATCAAACGCATCAACATTCTCGCCACACCATCATGGCGATGCGCACTTCGTAGTCGCTTCAGCATTTGCTGAAACTGAAACCGCGACAAATTTTTCAGTGTCATCCTTATCCGTGGAGGAACGTAAGGCACTTCGGGAAGAGTCTCGCCGTCACACAAGGGCTGCAGGGAAGGTCGCACAAAATTTTGCACTGGCACGTCGCCAAGCTTTGGCTGGCGATATCCCAGAGGCACTTTCCACCTACGATGCAATCACAAAATCTGACCCGGACTTTGCTCCGGCCTACTCAAATCGCGGGAATATCTTCGCTGCTCAGAAGAAATTTGATCAGGCTATAACTGAATATGACCGTTCCCTCGAGCTGGCGCCCTTGGACAACGACTCTTGGGTCGTCTTTGTGAATCGTGGTGTTACTAAACTTGCCAGGGGAGACGACCCATACATAGCTTTGGCAGATATGAATATTGCCAATGAGTTGCGTGCTGGGAATGATATCATTTTGTCAAACAGGGCTGGCGTTTGGGAGGTGATGGGGAAGTGGGATAACGCAATTAGAGATTACCAAGCTGCTCTTCAATCAAATGATGTGCAACCTTTCTGGGAGCGGTACGGTCTGGTATTGTTCCAACGAAACAAGAGTTATGAGGCGCTGTCAATTTTAAAAAGGGTTGCAACGAGGTTTGACGTCAGTGACGTTCATGCGGCTATGGCGGTCATATATTTCGACAGGGGAGATATCGCTGAAGCAGAAACCCAATGGAGTCTCGTTGATCGACCTAGACTGTTTGAGAGCAAAAAGTTTTTAGTCAGTGAACGAAAATGGCCACCCAGAGCTGTTGAAGCAATGGAGAATTTCCGAAAGGTCAAGGAGTGATCGATGAGTTTGGTATGGTCCCACCAAGGGTTGAAAAGCATAAAGTTCCTAATCATTGTACCAGCTACGGTATGAGGTTTTGATGTGACCGTTAAATGTTCAGCCAGCATAACCTAGCGACGCTTTCTGCTGGTTCCCCTGCCTCCAGTGCTGGAAAGAATGCTGACTTTTTCTTCCTCGGGTTCAGGTTCTTTCTTCGCTTCACGGGTCTGCCGAACCTTGGAAAGACTACTTTCCTTGGTTTTCGCAGGTAGCTTGGAGAGTGCCAAACCACGTGCCAGTGCTTCTGGTCCTGAAAGAACCACATGTGCTTTGCCTAACTTGCGCGTTTCTTCCTTCAAAGCAGCCGCAGATGCAAGCGGCGTGTCATCTGCTTGCATCTGGAGCGTCTTTGTGCTCTCCAGCATCTTGCGCAAGCGTTTTTCTCTCTTATTTTGGCCTGGGCCTTTGCCGTGAAACTTATGGCAAAGCATTCTGAATGCCTCTTTCCTCGTCAGCTCATTGCCGTATTCGTCCGTGTAGGAGAGTTTGATTTCCCGCCTGCCATTCTCCCGGGTTTCGGTTCCGGTTGACTCGTCAAACCGCTTGTCACGCGCTCTTCCCATTTGGTTGGGTTTGTGTTTCAGCTCCCCCATGGCCCTCAATCTCCGCAAAGTAGCAGCCAATCCGTTGTCCGCACTAGGAGAGGCAGCAAGGCCCACTGGCTCCACGATCGGCTGTAGCGATAACTCCACATCTTGAGCCTCCTCAGCTTCTCTCACGGAGCCACTCGCACTATTCTCATTTGCTGCCTGCTTGATAACCTTTCCTGGAGGTTCTTCTGTTTCTCTTGCAGTCTTCTGCAAGCCAGCCCCATTTTCTTTCTTCCCTTCCGGCGGAGTGGAATATTCGCCGTCCCCTTTACCGTTAACCTTCCCATCACTAGAGCCCTGCGCAGTCGGGATCTTCTGTAGGAATTGCTCCATTTCGTTGTAGACACTTCGCTCTGCATCGTGCGCAGCAGCGGCAGCCTCGTTTCCTTCAATCACGACAGCAGCGTTCGCGCGATCAATAGCCTCAAGAATGGTATCAACACTTGACTTGATCTCTTTGTTTTTTGCTCTGCGCGTAGCCTTTGCGAGATTTGTGTAGAAAGGATCGTCATCATCGCTATCGTCGTACATATTTGCTGCGCTATTGGCGGCTTTCCGTATCTCCTCCATGCGTCCCTTTTTCACTTGCGGATCAGCGCTCATTCTTTGTGGTTCACCATGACCGTCCTGCTCTACTTCACTTACGCGGCGTCTCTTCTTGCCCCGCTTGCTCTGTTCATGCTTTCGGTGCTTCCGAACTGCTGTATCATTATCTGCTTTACGGCCTCCTTTGTAATCGCTCTCGACAACAGGTGAGGCAGTAGGCTCGATGGAAATCGTACCAGGGTTAATTTTCATGCCAGCGCTAAACTCTTTAGTATCTGTGCCGTCGTATGTGGCCCCACAAATCTCCGGCGATCGGGGCCGTTTCTTCACGACTTTCAACGGATTTACCAGAGCATCCTCCGCAGGATCGCTGTCTCCGTCCGTCTTGTTCTCTGGAAGTATTGGGGCATCTGCAAGCGTGAGAATTTCGCCTTGAGCAGGAGATCCCTGAATCGCTGGCTTCGCGGAATGACTGATCGCGCTAGCCTTGTTCACGGCACGGGCCGCCTTCCTCTCCCGTGGAGACGCTTTTGATTTTCCCTTCGACTCTACACTAGCTTCTTTTTGACGAGAGCGAGCAACCCACGCCATAAGCCCAGAAGCCTCGTCAACATCATCACTGTCCTCCTCCAATAAGGCCTCCTCCGCAATCGAGCGAACACCAACTGCTCTAGCGCGTGTCTTTCGCGCACGTCTCGCCCTCTCCAGTCTTTCCTTTAAAGCTTGAGCTTTCCGCGATGATTGTTTGTCTTCCACAGGTTCTTCTTTTGCAGCTGATATCTCTGTACGCAACGGTCGAAGCCCGAGAGCTGCTCTGACGCGATTGGTTTCCTCGACGGAACAGGTTATTTCGCCATTCTTTGATGTTACAGTAGCTCGCAGTGTTGAGGGTGCGGTTGCTAGGAGCTCGTTTTCATGTTTTGCAGTTTGTTCGGGCTTTGTTCGCAACGGCTTGATGCCGAGAGCGGCTCGGATACGGTTGGTCTCTTCTACGCTACATGATATCACGCCGTTGCGCTTGGTAACTTTTGCTCGAAGGATGGGTGGCGAACTGGATGAAGAAGGCGCCGTCATTCCAAGAGGCAGATTGCTCTCATCAACTTCAAGAGAGTGAACTTGGTCCCTGCAAACCTCGACAAGCAAAGGTACGGAGTGCCGCCAGCGATGCAAAATGCATTGTATAAAGAGTCAAACTACAGTAGAGCTGGGATGAGCATGATGTACATGTGTACACGTGTATACCGTTGCCATAGCACATCCTATTCTTTGCGATGCACGCATCGCGAGTCCTAAAGGGGGGGTGCCCCTTAAATGGAACACCCTTCCTAACTGCGGAACGATGAGAAACCCTCGAAAAGTATTCAATAATTAAGAACAACAGCCCAAGTGGCCACCAAACGCAATCAAAGTTAGGTATTACAGTCCCATTTCCCCGCGACGTAAATGCATACCGAAACACCACCATCCTCAGTCCCCGCCACATCCAAAAAAGGCGCCATTTCGTGATGACACCGTAGAATACAGTATATCTTCCCCGCGATTCTCACTCGGCTGCGACCGTATCTGTTGGCACAGCGACCAGAGCCTCTCAAGACTTTTCGAAGCATGGCGATTTCGAAACGGAGAATACATCGCAATTTTGTGCGGGCTCGTGCTCGTTTCAACATAGCCGTCGACGCCGTGAAAGAAGGTGCTACAATGCGCAGTGCGGCGTGAATGGCTAAGCTACCTTTGTCCACATTTCATCGTCGTTACAAGAAAATTGACGACAACCCCGAAGAGCAGCCCCTGCATCATCGTCGGACCCTCACCACTGAAGAGGAAGACACAATAATTGAACTGATTAAGACGTACGCAAGCCATGGCTACCCGGTGGGCCACGAAACTATTAAAGATGCAGTTGAAATTCTCGTCGGTAACATGGACCCGGAGCGTTAACAAAAACTCCCCTTCAAACACAACCGACCTAGAGACAAGTTTGTGAGGTCATTCAAAAAACTTCACCACAAACTCATCGCGTTTGCACGCGCCCTGCGGCAAAAAGGCATCCGGTTCAATGCTATCAATGCAGAAACGCTTAAAATGCACATTGCGGTGGTGGAGCAGCTCATTAAAGACCACAACATAGACCCTTGTCGCTTAGCAAACCTGGACGAGACTGGAGCCACCGCCGACAAAGAGGCACTGGGCATTACCTCGTTTCGAACGTTTTCCCCTAGAGAAAGCAGGGACGAGGTTCGCATTCCAACGTTCAAGAACGTGTCAAGAGTAACGATCATGCCCGTCATTTGTGCATCAGGGGTAACCGGAAGACCTTTGTTTATTTTTAAAGGTACCAGGATTCTGCATAGAGTGATTGAGAGTAATGAAGGACTTTTCAAGCAGTCAGTCGCAGATGGGCTTCCCCCCAACGCGTTGGTCACTACAAGAGAAGAATTGGTAGGCGTAGATAAATCTAATTTCGCGCGGTGGGCAGAGATGTTCGTGCAAGACATTTTTCACCTTACCAGACAAGAACGAACGTTTTGCTCTTGTATGACGGTTACCGCAGCCACATGAGCCTTAAAGCTTTGACAATTTTACGAAATGGGAATGTGGTTGCCTACTGGCTACCTTCACACACGAGTGGGAAGACACAGCCACTAGATCTGACAGTTTTTGCTTCATTCAAGCATAATATTGCCGCCTGCATCAAGCAGATATCTCTCGTCCAACAAACAGAGCCCTATGATCTATTCGATTTTTGCAATATCCTGCGCCACGCTTACGAAAAGTCTTTCACGCCCGCAAATATTTCTGCTGGGTTTGAGAGAGCTGGATTGTGGCCCCTCAATCCTGCTAAACTACTGTACTCCCCAAAACCGGATGGACGCTGCAAAGAGAAATGCTTTCTGTAGACGAAATGCTACATTTATTAGAACAGAAGCGTATTGCCTGCCGGAACGATATCGGTATACAACCAGTGGTGTTGAAGAGAGGGTTTTTGGACCCCTCAAAAGGTCTGACGTTGACAAGTGACGCCGCCATGCAGATGATTGAGGGAGAGGAACGCGCGAAGCGCGTTAAGTTTGAGGATACGCAGCGGAAGAAGGCGGAAGCGAACGCGAAGAGAGCGTTTGAAGCGACTATGCCAAAGCAAGCTCGGCATGATGCCGAATTTGCTACGGCACGCCGTCGTACCTCACATTACGGCGAACCATTTGTCGTGCCTCGACCTTTGCACATACGTCGTGCTCTTGCTGCGAAGAAAGCAGCTGATAGAAGGGATGCTGCTTCTGCGCTTGCGTCTTTGAGGTGCAACTGACAGCGGCATGGTCAGCTACAGATTCGTGCTCTGATAGATATTTGAAGTAAATTTTTTGTGCATTGCTGTTTCTAAATTTGTTCCACATCACGACCGATCTGCCTCATTCTTGAGGCTGTAATCGTACGTGTTGCCATTCAATAAATGCGCCACGTTGAGAAAACAGGACGCCATTCCACTTGTAGATAAATGCACCGTAGTTTCGGCGTTTTGAAGGCTTTTGATTGAATCAAAACCGATCATTCTTTGGTATTTCTATTTTAAATATTCAAAATCGTTCCATTTTAGGGGACCCCCCTTTAGACGTTTCCGCGGAAAGAAAAAGGAAACAAAAGGAAGGTTTCTATTGCAATTCCTGAAAAATATTGAATACATTACAGTATTGGGGTGTGACTGTACAGTACAAACCTTTCTGGCGGGTTGGCGCCAAGACTTCGGTTCAACTTATGACCTGAACAGTACCCAAGGGTATACTGCTCATGTGAGCATGAGCATACTGTGAACAGTATTTAACCTGGTCCAAGTTAAATCCGAAGCCCGTTTTGAGACCAGTTTTCCCCAAATAAGTTGGACCAGGTTAAATACCGACCCAGGTTAATACCTGTCGAAACAGGTATTAGCGTCTTTTAATTAAGCGATGTTTGGGTGTTTCGGTCTTATAAAATCTATAACATGTACAGTTCGATGGTACTGTCTAACTTCGACCTACCGGCTACAGGTCTTATAGTATCCGTACAGCGGTAGTATAACCGCTTGAGACGGGACGCCGCAGTTATAGATTATGCTTGTAGCACATGGCAGATGCACAAGTCCACCCCGCCCTTTCTGAGTAACCCATCTTGCCATTTCGTGACGGCGGTTTCCCCCACCAATATTTTCTTAGTACTTAATACCGCTCGTTTTTACAGATCCTCAAGATACTAAACGGGTCCCCTGCATCCTTCAACGCCCCCTACCCACCTCCAAACACCCCTTGTGAAACTTGTTCTCACAATCCTCACGTTTTAAACGCAATGGCCCCATCTGCAGCTCGTGTTTCTACCCCTCGGCTCAAACTTTCCGTACCAGAGAAAACCAAGCTCTTTCAAATAATTCTCGCAAAACAGGTTTACGAAAAGGGCGGTGCTTCTCTATCCGATTCCTGTGGGACGGTTTGCGAAGATATGAAAGCCTGGATTGAAAAGGATCTAATGGCACCTTATCAAACCCGGGCTGATCGCGAGCGTAGGTCTATGAAGTTCAGCCTTCTCTCTGATGATCGAATCAAGGACGCCTTCAAAAAAGGCGTGCAGAAACACGTGGAGAAAATCAAGTTTGCTGATGTGACTACGCCGGAAGACGGAAATGGGTTTAATGAGGAAGAGGCTGCGCTGCAGTTAGAATGGCTCGGGAGGAACATAGAGTGGGGTGCTACGTTGAGCGAAGAGATGATCGAATGCAACAAAGCCGCTATCAATCTGGACAGGGCAATTCAGGCCATGTATATGTCCAGACAGCAAACAGCGGCGGAAGCGCATGACTCTGTCCGGGAAAGGCGAGCTAAGCGAAAGGAAAAATCGGATGGGGGCCGTGCTTTGTATGCCCAGCGCATGAAGGTCAGAAAAATAAAAATTAAGAAGAAGGAAGCTCTCACAGAGGCCCGCGACCGATTACAGGATGAGGTTTCCATTAACATGTCGCAGTCCTCTCGTGGCATGGTGGGTGCAGTACAGCCACTGGTTTCGCTTTTTGCTGCGAGCATTGGACAGCCCGCCCCCGTTTTTGAATCACTTCTGGTTGTAAATTTAGCACTCCCTACGCCGGATGAAATTGAAGTGATCCTATTCGATGAGGATGATAACGTTGACGGAAATGACCCCACTGCTGATGGGGGAGACGCTGACGACGATGATGGGTCAGTTGATATGGTGGAGGCTCAGGATCAGGTTGACCAATCCCCCGCGAGTATGGTGTAAAATTTTCACAAATTATATTTTCTTAATTGGAAACAACCAATCGCTTTTATGAACACTTCGGGAATGGTGATGCTCTAAACCACCAAGCCCATGGCCATGACGTTCAGAAAATGTTCTTCATCAAACAAAAACGCGTAGACATTGCCCGCATTTTAATGGTAGACCTTCTTTTAAACAGCTATATACCCCCTAGCAAACCGTTTTCGTACGCCTCTACCCTTTCTAAGCGCCTGTCAAGAGAAACAAGGGTTCCCTCCAAACGCCAATTCCAGTTCAAAATCATTGCGCATGACTGATAGCAGATGGGGTAAAGTTCATAGAACACTGGCCACTGCCCTAAAAAAATTCTCCACTTATTCGAAATGGCCCCCACACCCCACTCGTTTGAGATACGTTGATGACGAATGTCCCTGTTCATGATGGATCGATATAGAAAATTGTTGTTTTCTCCGCCACGACTTGGAGTAACAAGAGGGTCTCCACCGATGAACCCCGTGTCACCCATGACCGTCTCGTCTTCACTAAAATAGTCACTCCTGTTACGGATTGGCGTGCTGTTGCCGAATAAAGAGCGATCATGCTCGGACCCCTTCTCACTGAAATCCAAATGAATATAAATTCCGAGGGGATCGACCCAAACTAGAGTACTGTAACAATGCGTGTGATGATGCTCATCATACGCAATGTCCTGTACCTCATTGTCCGCGGATCGAGTGCGTCTCTGCTTAGTGCCATCAACCAGAGCGAAACATTTATCAAAGCCATACAGCATTTTCCCGAGCACTTTCCGCTCTTCGAAATCCGGCCCCTTCTCTCGTGCTTCAGGTATTTTCTTCAAACTTTTAAAGATTGCCATAGATACATGCTGTATGTATAGAGCCACTGTCCCATGTGAGATTCCAAACAAAGATCCCAATGTTCGCGTGCCAAGCGATCCTTCATTCCCTGCCCGAAGAAAGCGAAACCAGAAAAACAACATCTCGTCTGGTTTCATCATACGCTTTCGTGGAACCCGCAATGCGTTTTCTTTCTCAGTTAACTCCATTCCAGCGTTTATTGGAGCTTTTATTTCGTACGCAGCAACGCAAAGGATACGTTCAAATTCATGTATTTGTACCCCGGTGGCCTTTTGGAAATCCACAGCATTCTGTCGTATGTACATGTAGAAAGAGGAGGCATAAAAGGCGTGAGTGAGGCGCCGTCTGATGTAGGCTTTTTTGATGCCTGACTTCGCATTGCCCCGCCCTGGACCAGTTGCCGTCTGTGCGAAGGTTAGAACATCGTCTTGCACGAAGCGGTTCTTTTTGTGCCGGATAGATATGCGATGCTGTGCGAAAGCTGTCGCATGAAACACGTTGACGCAGCAATTATGGCCTGCACAATGAGGTAGGGCAGATTGGCTGCTGGTGGAGGAGAAGGCGGCATGGTTGGTATGGAGGATCGGAGGGAGGGAGACAAGCCGGGGGTTAAGACAGGATGCGGTTTGGCTGTGCTTTCGATGGGAACAGATGCACGTAGATGTTAAAGATGGCTCCGGGCCGGGGGAAGGATTTCACGTTTATTTTCTACTTAAAGACCTCGCTTCCGGCGAAATCGTAAGGTATAAGCGGAGACGGGGCTTGGCTTATAGAAACTGTACAGTCCTAGCAGGGGGGGTGATATGGTACACCATAACCCACAGCATAGTCTGTTAACTAAACAACCCTATTAGCCTGGTCCAAGTTATTAAACTACACCTAAATTGGAATGGATATGTTTGCATTGCTGTGTTGCCAGTTGTATTTATGCTATAGGCTGTCCATCAAAATAGATCCGATGCTTCGCGATTATACCCTGCAGCTCCGTGAAAAGTTGCATTTCCTCCCACAACCGGTTGAGGTTAAGAGCCATTCCAGTTCTAATCATCGCCTTCCTCGCATAGGAAAGCCCGTTCTTATCCCGTTGATTATTGAAGTCTCGAATTGCCCTCGCAGGCAGCTTTAAAGAAATGACTTCCCAGGATTCTTCAGTTTTCCACTGGACCCTTGCCCACTGCGCATCCAAGCTCCTCTAGCAATCTCCCCTGCTTTGTATTTGACCCATTCCGTTCTCCAAGCATCCTTGATTCTAGGTATAACAAAAGAGTCCGCAGGCTGAATGAGGTCTGTTGTATTAGGCGGCAACTTTCGAAGTTCCGTATGAATATTTCTGAGACACTCATCCACGTCCGCACTCCCGTTATGTCCTGAACAATTATCGACAAATAAAATTCTCTTCTTGCCATTGTGTAGTCTTTCGATTGCTCTCGGTTCTGATAGCCACTCTTTAAACACTCGCCTGTCCATCCAACCTTTTAGCCCTCATCGATATGAGACCTCTGAAATATATTGTCCGGAACGCCACGAATTGAGTAGGACGAATTCGCATTTCGAAACACCAGCATCGGTGCTTCCACCCGTGCGTAGCGTCCCTCACTTATCCTGACCATCGTCGTAGTTCCTTCGTCGCCAGAAAGGACATCCGCATATTTAACATGCTCGTCCCCTCGCATTCCCACTGTACGGCTAATATCCATATTAAAAACGAAGTGCGTTTCATCCGCATTTTCAATCAGATCTTCCTCCAATTCACTGCTTTCAAATCCCCTTTTCAATTCTCCCAAATGGTACGCCTATAGATTTTTCTATATAAAGTTGTTTTTCGGGGCTTACTGCAAGCTTCCCAGTCTGTCAGCACACAGTGCGCTTCGAACGCCGTATTCGGTTTGACACTGGTTATTTTGAATCTTACTTGCCAATTGTAATCAACCCTCATGGAGACTTGGTGCGTAAACACATGGCGCTTCAGCTGTCAGTACGAGCGATATAGCGATGTGTCGCAACACTTCTGGAATGATCTTGACACTTGCAGCTCTCACTCTCTCAAATTCTTTCATGAGTGACAAGTGCAGAGCAGTAACCCACGCAGCGCGCTTGCGCCCTCCACCCGATCGCGTCTTCACGTTGTGTCTCATTCGCCCTCTCCTGGCGTAACCAGTCATACCTCCCAACCTTGCCCTTCCAAGGTTCAGTTCCATAAGACTTGTCCGGTTGCGCCACCATGAACTCGCTTTTGCAATGTTCTATTTGTAACTGCTCGCGAAGCAATGCGGAAAATTACGAACGGTCCGTGCGAACAGGCCCTTTTGGCCATTGTTGGCGAGATCTTGGAGCATCCAGGTCACAGCTGAACGGCGTTGGGTGACGGTGGTGACCAAATGTTGCTGCCGGTTGTTTCGAGGGGGTTCATGATTTTTCTCGGCATTGTTTGGAAACTGGGACTCTGTGGTCTCTGGCGCAGGCGCCTGAGCGGTTGCTCCCCGAATTGCGGTCGCCAGTGCTCTCTCAATTGGACCAGGTGCAGTCATTTTGCAGGTAGTCGGTTAAGAAGCAAGGGTGCTTGATGGGAACAGGAGAGGTTAGAGCAGTGAGGTTCTATCTGTGATACATAAAAGTCCAGAAACGGCAGTAATATTGGGTATATTCTGTTATGAACAACGTTATTCGCGGGGAGAACTCCACGTTATTCACATTGGGCATGGTGAACCGCGGATGACCCACAATGGATCTTCTACAGCAATTTCTACTGTAAACGGAGCTCTGTACCCGTGATAGACATATCGAAACTTAGGGATGTGCTAGAATTATTTACCTGTATTAACCTGGACCAGGTTAAATCCCGACCTAAGTTAATTATAGGACCCAGGTTAAATACTGTGATCGGGTGTACACCTCTGCGAACAGCCGTGCGAACAGCACCACCCCGTTCCCCTCATAAAGGGAAGTGAACACGTGTACTTTACTACTTTACAGAAAAGTTAAGCACTACCCCGTTCCCCTCATAAAAAGAAGTGAACACGTGTACTTTACAGAAAAGTGAACACGTGTAACGAGCCGTCCCCTTTTTTCTTGCTTACACCTAGACTAACGTCAGGGAATTCTTTGCCATGCACGCATCGCGAGTCCTAGACGTTTCCGCGGAAACAAAAAGGAAACAAAAAGAAAGGTTTCTATTGCAGTTCCTGAAAATATTGAATACATTACAGTATCGGGTGTGACTGTACAGTATAAGCCTTTCGGGCTGATGGATATGAGGGCATATCCGCTAGGTCAAGTCACCCCAACAATCTGATCAAGGACAAAGCCTCATGGTTTTTATTTGCTGGCATTTTATGGGGTGTCGTAAGTTGCGAATTTAGAAAGCAACAGTAGTTTTCACTGCGTATACATAGTTGAAGTCGGGAGTAAAATTGCGAGTGCGAAGACGGGAACAACCGTCTACAATCGAAACTAACTGTGTCTATTACAAGCCTGACCGCACAGAACTGCAGCTGCCTGACTCTTTCAGCTCTAACGCCCTTTGTCTGCCTCAGCAAAGACTGAGCTGACACAACGGGAACCTGGAGGAGATTATTTGACAAAATTTGGAACATTCACAAAAAAGAATTCCCGTTCTACATCACGGGCGGGTTGGCGCCAAGACTTCGGTTCAACTTTTGACCTGAACAGTACGTCACCCTGTACTGTCAGTGACAGCACAGGGTGGCGTCCGGGTGACAGCCTGTCACCATGGCCTGCGTATCATCACTCTTCTCAATCGCGCGCAAGTACAAATCCGTAACGCGAACTGCATTCGTCTCGACTCCCTCCGCACCATCTACCGGCAGATTGGCGAGAAGCACGATGGCATCAACATCTTCGTGTTCCTCAATCGCATCCTCAGACAGTTTCACAGCGCGCGGTGCGTCCCGCACAACACCGTCTCTTCCATCCCTTACTAAGATTGCTAGGTTGAACATAGCGTCGCAATCATGAGCCTTCTCGATGGCGTTCTCGAACAACTCGGCAGCGCGAGGTGAATTTGCCTCGACCCCCTCTGGTCCTTCCGTTAGCATTTTGCGAGGTTGACCATTGCGCCGCTGTGACCGTGCCCCCCCTCGAAAACTACCCTTCACCCTTCAAGGGTAGCTCGTACCTATTGTGGGATAACTCCTCTCCGCCCTGGGTTGGGTGAGAGGCGGAGGCTATAGCGAGGGAGCACGCGGCATGGACGCGACGGGCTAATTGAACCGATCGGACGAGCTCTCGAAAAGGGAGTGGCTCACTGGCCGGTTACGCGCAGTCGCCCCGTGGTGCGTGAACGGGAGCGACCGGTAACGGGTTAGAAGCCAGCGCGCGCAATAGACAACCGAAACGGACGTATATAGGCGCGAAAGGGACGGGGGCGAGCTTGCCCCAGTTTACTGGTGGGGACGGGTGTCAGGTCTTAACCCCTCAGAGGGACGCCTCGGACACCTGTCCCAGTATACAATACCTGCTGCCTAGTGCGTACCAGGTACTGTACGCCATTAAAAAACTAGCGCCTCAATTCCTAATTACCGCGCGGACGCTGCAGGTACACGTGTGTACTACTGTACACACGCGCTGCTTACAGACTACCGCAGGGATGTCACGTGTGCTAGCGTACACGCGTAATACTAGCAAACTACCGCTTGGCCGACACGTGCACTACTGTACACGTACGCCAGAATACGACCACTCGGCACGAGCGCGCTCCATACACGTGGGCACACCCGCTCACGTGTACACCGTGCACGGCCGCACGGATAATAATCTCCCCGCGCGCGCGTCCGTCGTTATACTACACCTATCATCAGTTTACCAATAGAAGCCCCGGAGAGCATGAAACAGGACGAGAAGGCGGCCTCCGAGCAGAGCAGCCTCGCCAGTCGTCAGCATGCCAACGACGGCAACACCATGTTCAGGCTAGGCAATCTAGCGCGGGACGGACGGAATGGAGTAGAAAAGGATGTCGCAGGCGCTGTGAAGCAGTACGAGGCCGAGGTCTTCCGCTGTTCCCCTCGCAAGACGTACATGTACGCTCCTTGCCATGCTCGGTGTGCTTTTCACCAAACACGCGCTCTTATTCCCTGGAACATCTCTCAACCGACACTTTCCTCTCTCCGGTCTCTCGACGCCTTTCCCTCCTGGAAAACCTATTCGCGGTCTCACGACGGCCTCTTTTTCGGCACCCTGGCAACCTCGGAAACGCCCGTGGCGTTTTCATCACCTTTCTTACGGCCATAATACACTTCTTTCTTCCGTCAATCTCTTCCGCCTCTTCCCTATGCCCCTGCATCCACTCCCACGGCCACGCCTCGGGCACACCTTCCAGCTTCCCGCCCAAGAGCGGGGAGCTCGGGCGCACTTAAGACGGAAAATTCCATCTTGTAAAACTCGATTTTCGGTCGCGTAGGGGGCGGGCATGGCCAAAGGATTGGCTCCTCGACGTCCCCAGGCTTGGCTCCGACGCCAATAAGGACGCATCTGCGGAAGGAGACGCCCTTGTCGTAGGGATCTGCCGGCCCTTCAGGCATGCCATCAAAGTTGTAGAATCGCGGCTTCATCAAGGTAACTTCACTCACGCGATCTTCATAGTCTTCGCCATCGGCGGGGTCCCTGCGAACGACGGAAGTGGCCATATTCTGGAACAGCTCCTCAAAGGAGACGTTGACTTGGCCGATGTGTTGGTCCTCGCGGAAGGGGTCCTGCAGCCACTCGTTCGGGCGGGTAGAAATACATATCTCTTTGAAGGATGTGACGGGATGGGTCATATCAAGGAAGCATTAGAAGTGGAACTTCAAGTCTATCGGATTGTGAGCAACAAATTTCGGCCCAGAGGCAGCTGGCGTGACAGCGGGGGGCAAAAAAGGGCGGCGAGGAAAGGGCTGTTCCGCAGAGAATGGCGGTGAGAAGGCAGAACCTGACCCGAGTGTGCCATTGATGGGACCTTCATCTATTCCAAAAGGAACAACTCTTTCGGGACTTATAATTTAAGCTACGGACTTCAGATACTTTGTGTCGGTGATCAGATTTCTAATGGTCTCCCTCGCGGGGCCAATCTCCTCAGCTCCCGCGCCCACGCTCTTCTGCGCAAAAAACACGGCCCGCACCTTTTCCAGCGGCATGCACAGCTCGCAGCAAACGCGCATATCCGCCAACGACCGTGCCACGGCCGCGTCATACCGCCCCGATGCATCTTACTCTGCCTGACCTCCTCCGCCCTCCCCCACACGGACATGACGTTGCGCAGGGCCAGCTCGCGCTCCACGATGCCGTGGAGGCGCGTCTTCTTGCGCGCGGCCTCGACCACCGTGACGTCCCACTGCCGCCTCGCGATGGCCAAGACGAGGCTGGGAACCCCGCACCTGTGCCGACGTCGACGACGCGCAGCGCGCCGGGCTCGCCGCGCTGCATTCAACTCTTCACATCACTGCTGCAAACAGCCGTTACAGCATTGGGGTGTGACTGTACACCTCTGCGAACAGCCGTGCGGACAGCACCACCCCGTTCCCCTCATAAAGAGAAGTGAACACGTGTGCTTTACTATACAGAATAGTTCAGCACCACCCCGTTCCTCTCAGTGAACACGTGTAAACGAGCCGTCCCCTTTTCTTGCTACACCTAGATAGACTCACGTCAAGTGTTTAGTGACCAAAAAATTCCACTCAATTGAGGTGGTAAATTTCCTCAATTGAGGTGATAGCTGATGATGTTTATTCATGCTCCTCTAGAAGATGAGTAATAAAGCAGTCTCTCTCTGTCGCTGGACGGCATACCTACACTTGTTCACAGTTACTATCTGAGCAAGATGAACAAACATGTGTAGTCTTGTTGACCTTACACACCCTACAATTATTCTGCGCTGCGTACTTAGTTTCCACCCCATTCTGTTTTCGCTTCTTCTTCGTCGGGGTCAGATGAATTCCAACGCCGCTTGTACGCTTGACAGGGGTAACAGACTCTACTTCACTTCTGACGTGTCGTGAACGACCCCCGACGACATCGCAAGAATTAAAAAAAAGTTCGCTAGCCAGGTCTTCGTAAAACTCACGCCGCTCAACCTCTTCCTATTCCCCCATTCACCCTCATATAGTCTCCATGCATCCACGATAACGATTCCCATTACACTGTTATTAACCCTCACAGACCAGTCCAACGTCCGCAATTTTCTTTCAAACATCAAGTCATCCTGTCTACATCGGTTATGTTGATCGATAGAAGCGCAAGAGCTATAATAATTCTCAACAACCTCAGGCTGGTCTATTTCGAGCTGGACACGCTCAGGACCATGATCCATCTGACGCCAACGCGTGCGGGAATATGGCGTTCCAATCAAGCTTGATCCTGTGTTCGCAAAAAAATAGCGACGCTCACGATCTACCCAGACCAATGCCATAAGATCCGGAACCGCATCACCATTCTTGCGTATGACAGAATGTCACTTGCCTCTCTGCGTGAACTCAACAGACGACAAATATTGCAAGGGAAACCGAGTCGTAGAAGTCTTGACAACCCCAATAAAGCGTAGTCCAATCTTCGCCATTTCGTCTGCGGCCTCCACACTTGCGAAGTATGAGTCAGCACACACAATTCGATTCGTCCCAGCCCACAGCTCCACAGTACGACGGAGTACGGCTGTACTGTGTAACATATCTCCCTCATATGTCCTTGTAGCCTGGTCCTGTGCTGTTGATACCAGTTCCAAATGCAACATTATTCCACTTCTACCACACGCGCTGTCCTGAATTTCACATCCGTTCTCAGGCTTGCCATCAATTGCCACATAATGTGGCAGCCCTATATCTATCCAATTTCCCCCGAGTCCATAGCATCTGGAAATGGACTCATCAACGCAGAGATTCTCGGATGGCGTAACGTTTTGAATTCGATGCTAGTTAAAAGCGTCAACAAAGTTGTAGTAGAACGCGAAACGTGATTACGTGCTAAAACAAGGGTCGTTCGTGGGGTCGTGTACTAGGTATGTAGGGGGAAGTGGTAGAGGCTTTCGGGCGACTGTAGAACCCGGGTGTGCTCGCGAACCACGGAAACTAGAAGCGAACGACGCGGTGCTCTCGACCCAGTGGGGCTAACACACGGCCAAGGAACCGTGCGCGCGAGCGGGGAGGCAGCATGCGACGTGGCCACGAGAGTCCTAGGGCGCCAGCAAGGAGAACGAGAGAGCGTGAACGAGAAGAAGTTGGTTAGTACCGCGCAAATCCAAGAACGAGAGTCGCGTCCTTGGTCCTTGGTTGCTTGTCCCCAAACTCACCCGGCGCAAGCGCCAACGACACTATATACTGTACTAGATCGCAGTCGAGATGTAACGGCTAGAGCTCACGAGGTCGCGTCATAATACACACGTGTACAAGCACGGTAGTAGGTCCACGTGTGCGCGTGTCGAAAGCGAGCAAGGCTGGTGTAAATGGGCTTGGTACTGTACGTCGGGGTACTTGAGTTATCTGGATACACATGTACACGAGTAGGGCGAAAGGGGTACTACAGTGGCACGGGTTTATACCACAAAAGTCTTGCACTAATGCCCATCTGCACCGAACGGAACTCATCAGACCTTGTTGCAAGGGCTGGTTGCTGTAAGTCGCATGTGTCCAGAGCCTCAAGAAGCGGTCAGGACTCATTCTCGTTCTCTCCCCAAAATTCGGAGGAGGTAACAGGGCGTTGCGGCCGGTCTTCTTCCACAAGTCCCACTTCTTTCCGAACTCGAATCGTGTTATCACAATGAGTATTCCGAAAAACTTTAACATCTCATCAGCTGTTGTTACCTGCTTTTTGGCGTTCTCGAGGCTTCCATTTGTCGATATGACAATTTGTGGCAAGTGCTCTATGGGAAACATGCACAAAAAATAGTCTATCAAGTTGCGTTTGGATATCAATCCATTCTCGCTTATGAAATCTCCGCTGTGGGATTTAACCTTCCATGGACTGTTTGGCACGCGCCCACCTATGGGGACTGTGACTTCTTGAGGATACCATTGTGTCCCATGTGCTGTAATAACCTCGCGTGTGCCGTTTTCATTCGAAACACCGTCATCCGGAGCACCTCCATCCTGTAGGGCCTCCGCCTCTTGTTCCCACGATTCTTGTATCATAAGCTGCTGTACGGAGTCTGTCGCATCCGTTTGGTGTACCGGCACAGATTCAGTGTTGGAGGTGGGAGTCTCGAGACTCGTTTCTGTTACACATGGGTCTCGAGTGCACGCGGTTTCGGGGGATATTTCGGTAGTTGCATTTTGGTCTGCGTCCAGATGTGGGGATGAATCGAGACGTGGGTGGGAAGACGGACCCGGGGCCATCTTAACGTTGCAGATGTTCATCGTTGTCCGCTTAACGCCTCCGCCAGACCCCAGTCAACCTCGAGCTTTGTTTTTGCTCTCTTGTCCGTTCGGTCGAAATGGATTGCAACCACTGTGCCCAGAAGTTGTTTTTCCTTGGCCTGGGAGCCAAAGAAGCGCGAGCAGTTGGCAAGCGAGGTGACGTGCTTAGCCTTTGCGGTCACAATGGCACCTATGATTCGGCGGGGGTCGTGCATAGTGGTGGAGATGATGAATAAAAATGATGGGTTGACAAAGAAGGCGAGGGAATTCGTCACAATAAATTACATCAGCTTCTCGCCCTAAACCCATGCCGGCATTCTCGAGACATACCCTGAGAATACAGTACAACGCATTTTTGTCAGGCGAGTTTATGTCTTCTGTATGCTCGTCATAAAACGCCCCTCAATTGAGGATATAGTCCTCAATTGAGGTGCTTAGGTCACTAGACACTAGGAATTCCCGATTGTGTATGGCAATATGCTGTACTGTACTTAATTTACATTCTCAACACATTAAGAGCACCCCTACTAGTGTGGTACTCCCTATGTTGAACATGATTAGAAAAATAAATGTAAAAACAAGGAGCAAGCGGCATCGGAGAAAAACTTTTGACTGTTTGGAAAACTGACAGTCTCCACGTACCTGCTTTTCTGATCACAGGAGCCAAAAGGCTCATACATCGGCATGAACGGCGTCTTTCGGTTTGGGTATGGAGAGGTTGCAACCACAGAAAAAGCACCCATTATTTGCACGGACATTTCACTGCAGTGAAATGTCCGTGCAAAAAAATTGCAATGTCGAAATGCATCAGCCATGGCTGATGCATTTCGACATTGCAATTTTTAATTCTAATTGCTATTCCGGGACGGTGCAACCTCCTGTGCTGTCTTCTTGAAGATTGCGGCACGCCGAGCGGAAGGTCTCTTCTTCGCAACCTGGCGACGTACCAACAGAGCCCTTGGATAAATGGTCGCATCCTTATAATGGTGCACACGGAAAGCAAGCGCTTTCTCCTGTAGCGTTAAGCGCTGTGCTCTAGTCCGCTCCACAGCCTCAGCTGCACGTTGCGCTACATCGGCCTTCTTCTCCTGCCTTACTGCCCGCCTAGTTCTTCCCATACCGTCCTTACACCTTGCCAACTCCATCGCGACATCCGTTGTCAGGGTCAATCCAGCCGATGTGTCAACATAAACGCATTGTAGCACTCGCGGTTGTACACCTAAGCTATCCTTGTACACCAAGCGTTTCTTTTCTAGCATTTCCTTCATTTCCGAGACTGTCGCCAAAGATGTGTTATTGATAAAACACTGCGGACGGGGCACGTCGATGAGGGCACCAGCATTGAGTGGCCATATACCAGATTTCCTAAAAGCAGAACTCACATGTGCTCGCGTGAACACCTTGCCATATGCCTCTCGCATTACCCTAACATAGTCAAACACGTCGTAGCTCTTCCATTCTGTAGGGGACGAAAGCTGTTCGACACAGCTGCGAATGTGTTCTATAAATTGACCGAAAACCCCAACATCCAAAGGTTGGGTTGTGCCGCTTGTATGCGCAGGCAATGCGTATACCACAATCCGAGCTTGCTTCAGATTATGTAGAAACCGGTACCCCATATGGCTTCGATAGCCATCCAAAATTAAAAAAACCTTCCTGCCATTTACTGTGAGGTCCTTCACATCATCTGCAAAATATTTTGCCCAGCGCAGGAAGTTTTTGCTGTCCACCCCAGCCACGTCCTCTCGTGTGGTTATGACACTCCCTCGAGGAAGACAATCCGCAACCGTCTCCATGACAGGTGCCCCATTGAGCTCAACAGTGCGATACTTTAGAGATTTACCCTCGACAACAAATAAAGGGCGACCAACATCCCCATTGGCAAATATCACGGGCATGACTGTTATTCGTTTAACATTCCTAATTAGGAATCTTTAACTCTAGTGATCTCTGAAGAGACTTCTGTCCTCGAGCACTGTAGGACTTTCTTCTATTCGACTGTGCGCAATCTTTGCTTGGTGTCATACCACTTTCGTCTAGGTTGTCAATGCGCGAGGAGTCCAAGTTGTACAAACAAATAAGCCGTTCCAATTCCGCAAAATGGGTCGTCAGATTTTCGGCATTAGTTGCCTTCCAGCGAGCTTCTTCCTCTGTTGAGGCCCTTCCAAATTTGATCTTTCTCGGTGGCGCTTAGAAAAGAGTGATACAAACTTTCGTCCAGGGCGCCCCTCAGTAAAAGGTATTGTATTCTGGCGTTCGGCTGAAAACGAAGTCACCATTAATTGGACAGCATCTACGACGTCTGTTCGTTTGAGGGGGAAGCCGCGGCGGGAGTACGAAAGAACAACGACAATGACTTGCTCCTCATCGGGGGATAGGTGCGTGCTTTTTTGATTCACCTGTGTGTGCGAATCTGTACTGAAAAGTCGCCAAAAGGAGTCCGGCAAGTCGGGCAGCCTCGCGCCTACTTGCGCTATTATCGATAGCAATGACGGCTCGGTTGAAGTAGTGCTTTTCCTTCCTCTCGCGACTGGTCTTCTTGGTCATGGTGTGGTGGCCGTGGTGTGAGGAGAAGCGGAATGAGCTCTAATGCCCCAATTTGCACCCAGGTTTCACCAAAAGTTTGCTTTCCGATGGCAAAAAGGGCGCCAAGTCAGATTCTGCATGTCAAATTGCGCCATTTGCATTTTTGAACGATTTACGTCATTGTCACTACACGTTTTTCACTCAAAAGTTGAGTCATTTACCGGTAGAAGCTGAATCACAATAAAATTTGCAATAAAGTTTTTGTTCCAGTGATGGGTGCTCTGTTCAAGAAAGGGGGCATGTACGGGTAGTGGTTGAGTAAATGAGTAAATTTTTGATTTTTGGAGATAGATTTGGTCACGAGCAACTCTAGTGGAGTGAGTATCTCTAAAATTTTGGGAAATATCACAGCTAGATGGGGAATTAGTGCCATTTGACTTTATCAGTACGCGAATTCCGAAAAAATAACAACTCAGTGGGGGAAATCCGGAAAAGTAACACATCAGTAGGGGAAACAACCTCTTCATACGCCAAAAACCCTCCGTAACAGAAGTGGTAGGGGAAACGAGTACATGGGGCTCCATCAGTTGGGGAATGGATCCGCTGTGACAAGTTTGATGGGCAAAAACAAATTTAAGCATATCTAGTAGGCGAATGTATTACCTCAGTCATCCTTAAAGAGCTGACACAGTTCACAGTTGCGAGCCGTATGTCCCTTGAGATGGCACAGGGAGCACGAGTAAGAACGTTTTCGAGCTCCCGGCCCTGCTTCATACCATGAACGCAACCGTTTCCCAGCATTTCGGACCGGTCTCCCGCGGGGTGGAGCAATAGCCACTGGTATATTAATTGAAGATCCAGACAAGACCTGCTCTTGGGCATCGGGTATCACCCTGTCGACATCTGCTTGAATTGGCATTGGAAAGATTACTCCATCGTACTGTTCCTTTCACGCGACTGTCAAGTTTCTCGCCCCAATAAACTTGAACAAATTCATTGAGCCATACTTTTCACATATCACGGCTGTTCCGTGCCAGCACGGAAACATGGAAGCGTCTAAAGAAATAGCACAGCACGACGGTGGCTCTTGTTCCTCTTTTTTGAGAACCACCCGCCTAGTTTTGTTTCCGTCACCTGCACTGACTACTGTTGCTTCCATATGGTTTGTGCCATCTAAAAACTTGACATGCTTTTGATAGGGCCTACTTCGACGGATCAACATTGCAAAATGTCTTTCAATGTGTGGCGGAACAGGTTTCTCACAATTGAGAGCCACGTTCTGTCGTTTTAAAAATGCCTTTCGCTGCAATTCAAGAACAGTTCGTAACATCGAGTGTGGTTCTACATTTCGAATTTGATTTCGCAGTGATGCACTCATTTGGCTTTCGGCCCCCTGCGAAGTTATAATCAAGTCTTGCAGCCCGGCGTATGCTCGATATAGAGCCGTGTCTGGAAATCTAGATAGATATTCGGAGGTTTTCGATCCATACGTCCGTTTCACCGCGTCCACGGCACTACGTGAGAGAGCGCGCACGGCTTTCTCGTATTGAGCGAGACCTGTCGCTTTTTCCTTCCCCAATGCTTTAGCCATGTTTTTCTTAACATGCAAAGGGTCAAGGAATAGTTTCGAATTTTCCATAGTCTTTTCGAAAGAGCAATCAATAGACTTTTCCTGATCGACAATTGTAACTCGACCTGCCACATCGAAGCCCGACACGTTTTTCAGATTCCTGAATACCATAGTCCAAGATTCTTCAGACTCAGTCGCAACCGTGTGCGCAAATAGCAGAGGAACTAAATTATGGTTGGCATCGTCGACAAAAACTTCATAAGCAGTGCCATATGACTGTGGTCCGCACCCTTGACAATGGGCGGCATCAGCTGCTGTCGTTGCCCTCCCGTACCGACAGAAATGACTAGCGATATTGGGAACAAATACGAATACTGAATAATATCGCCTGCCTTCAACAATATCCGAGCATTGCACAATTCTCTGATAAAACTGTTCTTCTTCTGGAAGGAGTCTACCTTTCTTAAGTTGACGGAATATGAACCTAGCGGCCTTGACGCGAATCTCTCGCATTTCGTCCGCCGAGCAAGTACATATTTCCACATAGTGACCCAGTTTCCGTAATAACAAGGCATATCCCTCCATACAAGCCATCTCTTCAAGTCTGTTGGCTGCCATCATGCGTGATAATTTGGTCTTTATGGCGCGAAAGTGTCGCAGACCTGGCTGGCGGGTGTAAATCTGCTTCGCGTTAACAATTGATACGATAAATTTCGTAGTCACTGACGGGTTTCCTTGAAGTTCTGGAAGAATCATTCGTGCCACTTGTTTTGCGGTATAGGCAGGCGCGCAATTTCCCCGACTATTTTTGTCACTTGAAACAACTTTTCCCGAACATGCAGACAAATGGCCTTTGAACTCCCGCAGTCTCCACATTCCAGTTCCTGGGTTTCGTAAAAACCGCAATTTTGCTTTGCACTGACGTTCCCGGCACGTTAGAGAAACTGCTTCTGCAGTTTGATGAATATTGACACCTCCTTGTATAGATAGAAAGGCTGTATGCGCGCGGCAATACTTTTCGCATTTCCACCTTGAATCCATTTCAAGACCGGTTTCAGGAATTAATTCGACTGCACGTTGCGGATACCAACTTTCAGATGCTTTCATCTCCTCCGCAAGCGTTTGCCTAACCTCTTCTCTTATTCTTTCTTTGTAAGAACGCTTGCTGGCTCGTACTCTATTTAACGTTTCCAATTCTGTTGACGATCGGTCGTGGAAGCTTATCGTTTTTGTTTTGGATATGGTCTTTCGAGGAGTTGATATTTGTTCTGGTATTTTATCTCCAGTGAGATGTTGCTGGTTTGTTTCCGAGACAAAAATCACGCTGTCATGGGAATCAGAGTGATCCAAATTGTCGTAGCCATAACTTGGACGATGCTCATCCGATTCACGATTAAATTTTCCTCTCATCGATTCCTCTTCGTCGCTGGGGAAAAAAATTTCAAAAATGTTATCGAAATCATCTCCGAAGCCTTCAGGAGAGGAACATTGTTCTCTGTCACAGTGAAGATCGTCGCCGTTTTCAAAAACAGTAAATGTAATCGGTTCCGGAATGAAACAAGAACTCCTACTTGCGTGGCTCTCAGCGTACTCTTTGCATAGCTCAAAGCACTTCGATATATTTTGTGTGCAGCGAGCTGCCAACTCAATATTATCAGTACCACCTTTGTCCGGATGGACCTTGAGGCAGACGCTCAAGTAAGCACGTCGAATATCCGATAATGCGACACTCTTCTCTGTGCTTTCTAGGAAGAAGATCTTCAGAACCGAGGTATTTTTCGGGATCGCACTAATTCTTTGCAGCGTTTCTTCAGTTGCGTTCCCCATTAATCTTAAGCGATGAACGAAGTCGCAATCAGTAGAGGAATGCGAGAGCGTAGCGTTATTCAGAATTTGTGGGGAGAGGTCGGGATGAGTGGGGGAATTAGACAGAGGCGACAGGATCACTACGTGTCCGGATGAGTGGGGGAATTAGACAGCGGCGACAAGATCAGTACGTGAAACCCAAATGTCTGACAAATATAGTTGGGTTTTTGAGGAAAAACCCCACTGATTGTGTCCAATTTCGTATTTCGGCTACTGATTAAACAGTTTTGACATAATTCCCCTACTCGGAGTGTCAAAAAAGCGATGTCGCCTACTGATTCAACACTTTTTTCCCCTTTCGCCAACTGATCGTGAAATCTCCCAAACATTTTACCATTTTGAGTAAATCTATCTCCAAGCAGCCGACCAGATGGAGACAGATTTACTCATTTGCGCAAATAGAGATGCGAGTAGAATTGCGCCACTTGGAAGAATTACCAAAAACCCACGCCAATTCTATTTGTGGGTTTTGGCAAATCGATTTCGGTAGCATTTCGGTAAATTATTCGCTATTTTTGTACAGCAGAGACAAAATACCGAAGTATCGAGACAGGAATATTGTTATCTCGAGACAAATAGCGAAGCCGATTACGCAAAAGATTGGCGCGAGTTTACTGCTACTCACAACCAACACCTCACCCAAACCCGCCGACTCTGCCGCTGCGACACACATTCGAGCAGCCTATTCCATCGTTCCATCATGGTTCCACCCACCCTTCCTCAGCAAGCGCCTTCCGGGGCCCTTGTGCTCCCAGAACAGTCGGACCTGGAGCTTCCTTCCACGCAGCTGGGGACTTCTCACCGCACCAGCAATGAAGACACTCCAGCAGCACAGCCGACAGCCACACCTCTCATTTCAACAAGCGTAGTTGCGCCGGTGCCGCCCGTGGCTCCCCGGGATACTGTTCCGAGGATTCGTCGCATCTGGAAGGAGGAGCATAACGTCCCCTTGATGCAAGAGGTCATGGCTTGCGGAGCTCATGTCCCGGGTAAGTGTGAGGTACTAACAAAGTTTGCCGCGGTTGCCGAGAAGCTCAACGCCAACACGCACCTTTCGCTGCCCTGGATAACGAACGGCAAGCACTGCAGGGACCGTTTCAAGCTTTTGATGGATAAATGGAAGACGCAAGACAGGGTGCAAGCCGCTGCGTCGGGTTGTGAGGAGGAATTCGGTGCGTTTGAGCAGTTGTGTACTGACATCAGGAAGAAATGGATGCCCATAAGGTCGCCATAGAGGATGCGCTTCGGGAGAAAGAAGATAGGGCTGAGAAACTTTTAGGGGCAGGTGCTGCAGTACGTGAAATGGCGCTAAACCGCTACGCTGCTAGGAACGCTGGAACGGACTCTAATGATGAGAGCCCCGCAGAAACGCCTTCCAAAAAGCGGCGCATCGGCGGATCGGAGCGCACAAAGAACTTCGGCGCTGCTATAGAGGCACTTGAGAGCGGAGAACGAGCTCGTACAGAAGCACTGATGTCGTCTGCGGCGCGGGAGAATCGGCGGCTCGAAATCGACGAGCGCCGCCTGGATCGGGAAGCGAAGACCGCAGAGACTACTCATGCGTTAAACCTGCGACGTATGGCTTTGGAGGAGCAGCGCGCTGCTAATGACACAAAGCGCGACCGGGACCAAGCTGAGGAGCGACGGATGCAGCTCCGCATCCAGGCGGGTATGTTGGACTTTTTGTCGAAGTTTGTGGACAAGGGCAGTAGTGGGAAAGGCCAGTAAAGTTTGCTAGAGGCGGGGATGGCAGTGGGAACGAGGAGTGAGAACAATTTTCGCAAGGGTATCCGAGCTCGCGATGGCGCGGAGCGCCGCGCCAGGGGCTTTTGATGGGCATTTTTGCAGTTTAAGGCAATCTAAAGGCCTCTGGATGCGCTCACAACCGCCCCTTACACCGACGATATGTAGTCCTCAAACGAGGGTGCAGAGCAATTAAAGAAGGTGGCGCTCTGCGATCCGTACATGCACGCGCGAAAGTTCCACAGTACTGCGGAAACAAGGTACCACTTTGCCACTGGAACCTTCTGCAGCACCATCTTGCGGCTTGAATCGACGTGGGTAAAGTACTTCTTCAAGTCCTTAAACGCCCACTCAACAGAAACCCGAACCAGCGACATGCTCTTGTTAAATGCCTTCTGCTCATCACTAAGCACCGACCCTTTGAACCCCACCTGTAGATATGGCCGCAGCACGTAGGCTGGGTCGCCATATATGTAGAACTGCCGCCCGCCTACTAACAAGGAGCTAGCAAGGTGTTCCTCTATTCCAGAGCGCCGAAACAGCGTCATATCATGTCTACGTCCTTCTTCAGGACCAAACATGTGATAAACCAGCCCGTCAGGCGTGCTCACGGCCTGCATCTTCAAGCAGTTGCGACGTTTGTGTCCGTTGTACGTTGAGCGCTGAAGGAGGCCAGCGGGGCGTGCGATGTACAGATTAGTGCCGTCTATGAAGCCTACAGCTGAGTCCAAAGCCGCACCTGCCCCATGAATTGCTTCGGCGTACATAGGCGCTCGCTGCTGGAGAAAAGTAGACCTAAAAGATGTAACCAGGGGACCAAAGGACTCGAACATAAATTCCAAGGCCTCATAGAAGATCTCTGAGAGATCACAGGCGGGCCGTCCGAACTCAAACTCTAGATCTGACCAGCGACAAATGTTGCCAAGGCGTCGAGCAAGGACGCAAAAGGAAAAAACGTCAGTTGTACGGTAGCGGCGGCGAGCTGTGACGTTGCGCTCTTCAGGCCACCCAAGCTTGGCCACGATCCTATAGATGTCCGCCTTGCTAAAACGAAATCGCTGCAGACAGGTCTGATCGTCTAGAGAGTCAAGGGCGAACCGTGTTTCTCGGATTCGAATGCGTCGCTCGCGGCTAAGAGCCTGTTCCTCCTCCGCATATAGCACATCGCGAAGGAAGAAGCAGGTAAGTGCGTTGCTGAGCAACACCTTGCGGCAGCGCACTACGAGAAAGAAAGATTCCGTAGAGCGACTCCGGTGTTTCGAAATTGTCGCGTAGCGGATGCGCATGTTGCACAGATGGAGTCCGAGCCCTTTCGGGTGGCTCGTACTCCGCTTTAGCGAAGAATATTGCTGTCTTTTCTGCCAAATCGGCATGTATTTTTTATTTCCGTATCGCTGTGGGATAGTACAGTAGCGAATAAATTGTCCCACGAACCGAATGCCAAAACCCTCTATTGACTTGGCGCGAGCAATGTTCTCTGTGCACAGGGAACACACTGTTTTCTGTGCACAGGGAACACCCCCAACACCCCCATCCCAAGCTGAATTTACCCGCCACTGCCACCCTCCTGCATTCTTCCTGACGCCTTCCCTTCTCCCTTTCCTCCTCCTCTCCTCCCTGCCCTTCCTCCAGGGGATGATGGTGTCATGTGGGGCTTGAGGAGATGGGAACCGGAGACGTCCCCCACAGTATATCCGTGCAGCACCACCACTACCATCCCTCGTATTGGATGACCACGGCTACCGAAAGAGCCAATCACTGCACAACACGTTTGAATTTGCCCTCTAGCCGGTAGTGTTGCGCCTAGAATCGCTATCTCCAAACGCTAAATTTCTCATATTTAACCTCGAAATATAACTACAGTAAACCAGTAGGGGTGCTCTAACAACGCCGTGCTCTCCTTCAACTGTCGAAGCATTAGCCGTTGTGAAACTCGCAAGCAAGAGCAAGTCTGTTTGTTTTCCTTCTTTGGTTTTCGAACCTGCTCGTCAATGAATTGCAGAGTGAACTGCTTGCGACCTATCTCTTCAGTACAAGCACGTCTGCCTTTTTCTTGCCACAGAAACATCACTTCTAGTGAAACCGTCACAGCTGCTATTTCGAGTTCCCCAAAGTTTCCGTTTGAGTCTTTTTATCACGACGGTAAAGACCCTGTTTCGTTGTTCCCAACTTTGAATCACTTCATTCCTCGATAATCCTTTCTCATCCATGCAGGAGTCCCAATCGCAAAGCAATCTAGTAGATTCTTGGCATGGTAAGTCCCGCGTCCGCGTCGCCAAAGTGCGACGTGAAGGAACTCGTCACGCTTTTGTAGAGCTCAAAGTTGAGATCCTACTGCGAGGTGGTTCTGCACGAGCCTTCACACATGGTGACAACTCACACGTTGTCGCTACAGATACGTGCAAGAACCACGTCTACATGCTAGCCAAGACGCATCCGTGCAGTTCACCAGAGTCATTCGCGCTCGTCTTGGCGGAGCGGTTTTTACATACATATAGCTGGCTAACGCAGGCAAACGTCACTGTCATGGAAGTGCCGTGGAGAAGAGCCGAAGTGCTTGGCAAGAATCATCAACACGCGTTTTCGCTAACGGCGGACGGAAGCAGGAAAGCCACTGTTCAACTCATCCGGGAGAAGCACGGTTCGCCCACGGTTGAATTGGTTTCAGGACTGAACAGGTACTATAATGCCGTAGATGCAATTGCAGTGACATAGCTACATTTCAATATCGACGATGCTCTAACAATCCATGGTACCTGTGTATCTCTTCCAGTTTGTCAGTTTTGAAGACAACCAAAAGCGGTTGGGAAGGTTTTGTCCAAGACAAGTACACCACTCTGCCCGAAACCAACGAGCGAATTTTAGCGACGACGATAGACGCCCAGTGGACGTACCGGTCAAACACAATATCCGCGCTGCACACTATGCAATTCTCGCGCGTTCATGACGGCGTGCGACGAGCTCTCCTCGAATCGTTCTACGGGCCGCCAGATACTGGCCGCTACAGTCCGGGTGTCCAGAAGAGCTTATATGAGATGGCGAGAGAAGTGAGGAAAAGGGTCAAGGAGGTCGATAGCGTTACCCTCTCCTTGCCCAATCTGCACTTCCTTCCTTGTCGCATCCCCGTCTTTTTGCAAAATGGGATCAAATTCGAAGATGATGTATTCATCCCAACGGATGAGCCCCACGGTATCATCGAAGCTTCTGTTGGAAGCCCCAGGCTCTCTCGATTGTGAGGAAAAGAGCGAGTCCTTGTGAACTCTCTCAGTTTTATGCCGTGGCCGGTAATATTGTACGTTTGAGACAGGCGAGCTTCGTGGCGATCTCTCGTTTACGGCTGGGGGCTTACGGCATTAAAAAAAAAAGCCTGCATCCTACGGCATTTCGTTGTATCTCACAAATGCTCTCGCCTTTTTTTCGTCATGAACTCCGTGGGCAACTTAACAATCACGCCTTCCTTACTGCTTCATCAAAAATTTACGAGCGGACTTTCTTTAAGCGGCTTTGTCAGAAGCCTTTTTGTAGCTACTCAGCTGGAGTTATGCTCAGATGGAAAATTGGTCCACCTAGTTTGCAAGGAAACGAAAGTATGAAATAGCGCACAGTGCGCGCACGCATTCAAGGAAGCCTGTCCGACTGTACAGGACAGCCTGGCAAATAATGTCAGGCAGTATTTAAGGCCGACGAATCAGCACTAGGCAGTAGAAGGAGCGATAGGCGAGATAAATGGACCTTAAGATTCCATCAAAGCCATGTTAGTGCTTCCCTCTTATGGTAAGCGATATTCTACGTACCTCTTCCAATTTAGCACTTTTTGAATCCGTGAATCATGGAAAACGAAGGAACATGTGACAGCAAGCAAATAGTAGCGAAGGAGGATGTTGGATACCTCATGGTCACAAAGCCTTGATCACAGTGAAGGGAGCACTATAGTTTCTGATATCAGTTTGTTCCACGACGAGCCCTCGATCTGTAAATATTGAGAAAACACAGATCGTAAACATAACCACCGCACTATAGACCCAAGAACCTCATCAAAAGCCTGTTGCAGTAAAAGGTGCGGGATTTTTGTCGCGAGGATCATTTTTCCATCCAGCTCATCATCCAGCGACTACACACCGTTCCGTTTTACGCCGTTAATGGGTTTCAGTTTGTTCAAATGAATCTACAGTTTTCATGTCTTCTTTTTGTTTCTCTTCCATGGCTTATGTTTGCCCCGTCAATAGCACTCGCCCCGAAAATTAACCTTGAACGGGTTCTATCAGAGCTTAAAACTCTGGCAACTCATAGCGATCTAACGCCCCCTGCTGTGCAACGCGTGGTTTACACCTCATCAGATTTATCCGCCCGCACATACTTGCAGCGCATAATCTCCGAGGCCAATCTAGCTATTCACGAAGATGTTGTCGGAAATCTCTTCGCTGTATGGCGAGGGTCATCGTCATCGCAATCCAGGGCAGTTGCCACCGGATCCCATATCGACGCAATTCCTCACTCAGGTATGTACGACGGTGTTCTGGGCGTTCTTGGTGGCCTCGAGGCGATCCGATCATTGAAAGAAGCTGGGTTTACCCCATCCCGAGATGTCCATCTCATCATGTTCACATCAGAGGAACCGACAAGATTTGGCATTGGATGTCTTGGAAGCAGGGTCCTCTCAGCGGAGCTGCCTCACGAATATATGTACAAGCTCGTAGACTCCAATGGCACGACTTTAGATGAAGCGAGAAAAGCGGCTGGTTTCACCAAAGAACTGAGTGAAGCGATACTTCCGGATGATACCTATTCGGCCTTTGTCGAGCTGCACATCGAACAGGCTGACAGTCTCGAGCGATCCTCAACACACATTGGTGCCGTAACATCCATTGCCGCCCCGGCGCAGGCCGCGGTCCGATTCTCCGGTTCAGGTGGGCATGCAGGCGCTCTGCCAATGGCCGAACGGCACGATCCTGGGCTTGCTGGGGCAGAATTGGCACTGGAAGTAGAAAAGGCCGCTTTGGACGGCCAGTCGAATTATTCAGTCGCGACTACCGGCCGGTTTGAAGTGTTTCCAGGTGCCGTTAACTCTGTTCCGCGTACGGCAACCCTCGAACTTGACGTCCGAAATGTCGAGCTGGAAGAAAGGAATGAAATGCTTACCCGTATTCGTGACTCCGCAACTAAGATAGCAGAGCGGCGTGGCGTTCGTCTTGAGTTCAATGTGACAAACGCAGACGCGCCTGCCGATTGCAATAAGCATATTGTTGAAATGGTGGCGCAGGCAGCGCAGGAATCTGGGTTGAGCTACTCGCGGCTCGTGTCTCGTGCATACCATGACTCATTGTTCATGGCGAGGAAGTTTCCGACCGGCATGATCTTTGTCCCGTGCAGAGGAGGCGTGAGTCATCGTCCTGATGAGTATGTTGAGCCATCGGACGTGCATAATGGTATACTTGTGCTGGCAAAAGTCATCGCTAAATTGGCAGGAAGTGGGAATAAAGACGATTACTTGCAAGACGAGCTTTGAGAAGGCCTCTTAAAGGGCAAATGTTGACTTGACAAACTTATTGAAAACTGTTACAGTCGCTTTCTCAGCCGCAAATCAGTCTCGAGCGTATCGTTATAAGAATAACTTTTATCAGATCTTTAGCGAACTTCCGCCTTCCTTTTTGCCATATACTGATTAAGGCAAGTACGCATGTCGATGCAAGAGGAGATAGACTCTTAAAACTTTGATATCGAACAAGTGTCTAATACCTTGCAGAATCCGGGCGCATTGAAGACGAGACGGCCGCATAGGAGTTAAAAATATTCTCCTCGTATGAGCACCCATGGCCGTAATAATCCCTCGCATACTTGGCACTTTCATACTTGGCCCTTTCCTTCGCCAGTAGAGACATTTGCTTGGCCCTAAAGCGAGTGGCGAGAGCGGCAACCCGCTTATACTCTGGGACGGTCTTCGTATTGCCATCACAGCAGAGCACATCATACACCCCGTATGGCACGGCCCGGAACTTGTACTGCTTATCCACGGAAGCGGCCATGTACTCCTCTGCTGGCGAGGTTGAGACTGCATAGCGCACGCAATTTCCCTTGGCTTCGCTACTACCGCGAACGACAGCGCGGGCAGCAACAGGATACAAGTTGACGAGCTTCTCCTCGTAGGTACATCCCATAGCGGCGATGATGGCCTTGCGCCTGGTCTCGGTATAATCGCCAAACTTAGCCTTGACGGAGCGCTGTTTCATGCGAAACTCAGCCGAAAGCGCGGCCGAACGAGACTCCTCCGCTTGCTGTTTGACGTTGCCTTCCGTGCACTTGATGGTGTACACGCCATACGGCGCGGCAGTCATCTTGTACTGCGCGGTAACGCACTTGGCCATGTAGCTATCAACAGCGGGAGAAGGCGAGCAGAGCTTGTCCGGGTTGCCTATGGGCACAGAGCCGAAGCCCGTGCCGATCGCTCGGATCTCGTAGTAGTCTTTTGTCATTTTAGCGTTATACAAGACGCCGTTCATGAATGGGCGACTGACGATAGGGGCGGAGACCTTGTTGGGCTTCTCAAACGGGTTGCACTGTTTGGCATTGACGGTGTCCAAGTAGCTGCGCCACACGCTGGACGGTGTCGAGGGGACGGCAGGAGCGGTCTCGGAGCGAGACATCTTGTCGTACTTCCCTAGCGTGAGGTCGATGTCGGTATTCATGGTGGGGCCCACGGAGGGGCGCACCGGGGACCGCGACGACAGCGGAGGGGTGAAATGGCTGTCGCGAAGGACGGGGCGCGCGAGGGAGGCGGGGACGAAGGCGTTCATAGCACTGGGGAGGTGCAGGGCACAGTGGGGATAGCAGTGGTGGAGTGGTGGTAGTGGGGGTGGGGGTGGGGGGGTGCGAAGAGGTCGGACGGTTTACCTAGGATGCCAGGAGATCTCCGTAGTGTTGGATTTCATGGTAGAAATCTGTCTGGCGTCTTTCCTGCGGCAGAAACCCTTATCGAGTAATCCGCGTGAATAGATCGTAACGGCGAGAGGACCTCATGGGAGATGCACCCAATCGACAAACGCAGAATGAATGCGAGATTTGAAGATAGAATCTTGCAGTCTCCTATATTCCCCGCAAAGCGGCATTAATGGGGCTCGTGACTCAATCGACCAGTTTTGCACTTACTTTACATGGGCCATGGAACAACCCTGGCAAAAGATCTCGTGCACCTCTACAACCGCATCAAATCGTTTCACTCATTCTACAGTATCATATACTGTACTGTTGTGACAAATCCTGATCCCGACATCGTAGGCGAGCGGGTAGAAGGACAAGTGGTTGCAGTTGATAGGGTCCTACTCTACAAACACGGTGGGGGAGCACAAATGCCCGGAGACTGCCAGTCTCCTAAATGGAAGTCTTTGTTGGTCTGTCAGGTCACTACCTTACTTTTCTTCCCTCTCTCTCCTACCCTAGGGTCAACCATCAACTATATATAGAGTCTCTGGACTCTCTCCCTCCGCGCTCAGGTCAGCCTGCGGGCATCGTGCTCTACCGTCAAGCACGGTTATGCTCACTTCGAGCTTTTAGCATTTAATTACCCTTCCTGGTAATAAATATAGAACTGCGCTTGTATTCCTCCTGAATGCAAGCGCCTTCTCCAATACACATTATCAATCATTCGATCCATACATGCATTCCTTCCGAATGCAAGTACCCCGATGAGTATATTCAGATTCTAGTGCAACTTACACGTCTGATCCTGAGCTGTTCTTTATTGTGTGCGTCTCACGCCTCTTGACATCCCGTGGCTGTAATGAATATGTACAGCTCGAAAGGTGTTCATTCACAACTGTACAGTATGTCACTCTCCCGAGGCAGATGCCCCCTTTTCTACACATGTTACACGTGTATATCGTGTTCTCTGTCAGAAAATGAAACCATGCTTTGCTTACAGTGCGACGGCGGTGGCGTAACTCACCATCCCAAGCCCTGCCTCTACCGCCGCTCACTAATCCCCGGTCATCCACCCCCATCCTCGGTGAACAGCGACCTCTTGTCGACACCCCCCTTCTTCTCTCGTGCACTCCCGACATACCTGCAAGATGGGTAAAAAGGTAAAGACCGGCAAGAACCGGCAGGACAAGTTCTACAAGCTCGCTAAAGAGCAAGGCTTCCGTTCGCGCGCCTCGTTCAAGCTTGTGCAGCTCAACAAGCGCTTTGACTTTCTCTCGGGCGCCGCGCGCGGCGTCGTCGACCTGTGCGCGGCACCGGGCGGATGGATGCAAGTCGCACGCAAGCACATGCCGGTGTCCGCGCCATGCATCGGCATCGACCTCGTCCCGATCCACAACGTCCCGGGCTGCGTCGGGCTGGTGGGCGACATCACCACCGAGTCTGCCCGCGCGGATCTCAAGCGCTCCTTGCAGGAGGCCCACGGAAACCGCTCCGGGAACAAGGTCGACGTCGTACTCAACGATGGCTCCCCGAACATGGGAAGCGCCTGGTTGCAGGACGCCTACACGCAGAGTGAGCTCACGCTGGCTGCCCTCCGACTCGCGGCAGACTTTCTCGCTCCAGGCGGTGTCTTTGTTACCAAGGTCTTCAGGTCTAATGATTACAACTCGCTGCTCTTCGTCATGAACCAGCTCTTCCGCCGGGTCAACGCCACCAAGCCCACGGCCTCTCGCTCTGAGTCTGCAGAGATTTACGTCATGTGCATTGACTTCAAGGCTCCGAAAGCTATCGATCCGCGCCTTCTCAATCCAAAGTACGTATTCAAGGACATGGCCTCCGAGCCGCTGTCGCAGACCGACACTGCTGACAAGCCCGACCTGTTTCTGAATACTGTCATGAAAGACATGAAGAAGCAAAAGCGCCACCGCGGCGGGTATGCAGACGGCGAACGCACTCTGTTCCGCCGCGTTTCCGTCCTCGACTTTTGCCGCACGCAGAGGCCGGTCGCGCTCATGGTCGACTCAAGCCAGTTTTCGTTTGAGCCGCGCGCCATCAAATCTGAGGAGGTTGATGAGGAGCAGGCTAGGCAGGTATCGAAGTTGCTCACAGAAATGCCTGAGACCTCGAGTGAAGTGCGGAGCTGCTGTGAGGATTTGAAAGTCCTTGCGAGGCGCGATTTTAAATTGCTCATCAAGTGGCGTTTGGCAGCTAGAGGAGCACTGCAAAGAGAGAGTTTATTAGAACCGGGAAAGAAGACAGAGGGTGATGCGGAAGAAAAAGAGCAGGGGCCGGAGAAAGACGAAGACGGCGAGTCAATGCATAAGAGGGATTCGTCAGATGAAGAAGAGAACATTAATGAAGAGTTGCAGAAAGTGCAAGCTGAAGCGCTCGCCAGAGACAAGAGGAAGAAGAGGAAAGCGAACAAGTTGCGAAGCGCGATCCAAAGAAAGATTGATATGAAAATCTTCTTGCCAGAGTCAGGAGGTACAGTTGACGACGACGCACCAGAAGGCCTTTTCGCCATGAAGACTGCAAAACGAGCTGAAAAGCACGGCGCGGCCGTGGTGGACATTCCCGCGGACGATCCACATGATGCTGATGACGAAGGCGATGGCGGATCACACTCGGATGACATGAAAGTTTCGTTGCCATTCAAGACTGGTGATCTCAACAACACTGTATCGGAAGAAACTGCTGATATCGCGGAAGATCTGGATCGGTGGTACAAAGTCTACCTTACCCGCAAGAAGAGAGATAAGAACGGCGTCTTGTTAGCTGAATCAAAGGAGAGAAAGCGAATCACGAAACGGAAGGCCCTGCGTGATGCCTATGAGAAACGACAGAGTGAGCCTGGAGAGCAAGATGAATCAGCCAGGCCTTCGTTAGTGGTAGATTCTTCGGAATCCAGCAGCGACGGAGAGCAATTTGGAGAGGACATTCGTATATCGCGCAGGACAGGGCAATCAAGAGAAGCAGCACTGTTTTTTTCGCAACCTATGTTTCAGGGAATGGCACATTTGTCGTCAGACGATGACGCGGACGTTGGTGACGATGACACTAGGGAAGGCATGGAGATCGACATTGGACAGCCGGAAGGGAACGGGATCGACGAGCAAAATGAAAACTTCCACGCAGCGGCGATAAGAGAGGCTCGACGGATGGCGGCAGAGAAGGAGAAGAAAATGGCAGAGGACGGAGACGGTTTTGATGTTGTGCCAATGCAGAAGGACGACTCGGATAATGAAAACGGAGAAGATCCCACGAGCGACTCTTCGTTCCATTCCTCTGACTACGACACTGATGAGAAGGCTGAGATGGTTGCAATTGGTAGAAAAATGAGACAGTCCAAGACAGAAGCAAGCGACGTGCTCGACGAAGCATACAATCGGTATACTTTCGATGACCCGGACGACCTTCCGCGATGGTTTGCTGATCCCGATCCGACATACAGGCGACGTCAGCCACCCGTCACGAAGGAACAAGTAGCTGAAATGAAGGAATACATCAAGGCGCTACAAGCTGCTCCGACCAAGAAAGAAGCCGAAGCGAAAGCCAGGCAAAGGGCTCGCGCAACGAAGAAATTGGACGCAGTTAAGGCCAAAGCCAACAACATCGCTGAGCAAGGGGACGTGCCGGCATCTTCCCGTATGAGAGCGATTGAAGACCTTTACAAGCAGGCGATGAAATCAGGAAAGTCTGGGAAAAAGAATAAGAAGAAGGTTTACCAGGTCGTGCGCCCCAACGGACGAATGGTAGTTGGGAAGAGTGACAAAAAGGGCCGAAAAGCCCGCGGCGGAGTTCGAACGACTCTTGTAGACAAGAGATTGAAGTCCGATAAGAGGGGGCTGGCCAAGGCAAACGCTCGTATCAAAAAGAGGTCTAAGCGATAGGTTTGTCGTCGTTTAGTAAGTCGGTATATTTAAAATGACCACGAGCTTTGCATGTTAACCCTTGTACGTTCAGCTCTCCACATGGTGATTTGTATCAGCAGGGAGCCGCCTCATGAATAGCCAGCCTCCATAACCATCAGTCACGTGAAAGATGTTAAGGCACCAGCGGTGATCATTTTCACGAAACAGAGTAGCTGTTTGTCTTCAGTCTGTGCCGTAGAGTAAAGGGATCCTAAATGACATGGGTGGTGGCCCACCGGGTAGAAAAGACTTTATTTCACATGTGTGGTGCCATGTGTCGATGAAAGCACTGGAATATTAGACGGACTAAGCGTAATGCAGTGCGACTAGCACGCTACACTATGTAAACAAAATACAACGTACATGCATGCATGCGCATTACATGGGTTTGAAGTGCATGAGCTGGTCAATGGCCCCTGTCTTTGTTACCCATTCCTGATGAATAAGGCCCCCAATGCCGATCATAGCGAGTCTGCCGTTCATAATTTCGTTGACCTGGTACTTCTTGAAGGTAGTTGCATCCTTTCCAAGTCCGAGAGGATCGAAGCCGAAATTGCCTGGTTCGTTCTTGCCCTCGACAGTTTGCTTGAGGGCGTAGCAGCTGATGCCCTCGAACACAGCGATGAAGAGAAGGATCTGGCTCATGCCCCCGGTGGTGATGAAGTAGTTGTGAGCTTCGACGGGAAGTATGTGAGGGAAATAGGAGTTGGGAAAAGTCCAGAGTTCTTGAACGAGCATGCCAAGGCAGGCGAGCATACAGATGCGGCCGTGTTTGATTTCGGCGGCCTGGAGGAAGCGGACATTGATATAATCCGAGATGAGAAGGGGGTCAAACTCGAAAGAAGCGGGGAGTCCTTCGAGATTCTTCGGCTTGAGTAAGAACGGAACGCTCTTACTCATCTGCATGGTGGGTCCGGAAGACACTGACCGGCGAACCGGGGCAGCACGCGGCGACAAAGCGGTGCCAGCGAAGCGGCTGGAGGCGACAGGGAGTGCGGAGACGAAGGCAAACATTTTGAGATTGGGGATTGAGGGGTGCGGTGGTCGGAAACTGGTTCGGAAGGAAATGCTGAGAAAGTATCGAGGTGGAAGAGCTATGGGCGAGGGGCACGAAGCTTTTATACTGGCAGCCGGAGCTTGGAATACGTCTCTGGTTTTATGGCTGAGATATTTGAGACAGGAGGTGTGGGGAGGGTGATTCGTGGGCAGCAAACAAGCGGCTCAGGGCGAAACCCCATAAGATCTGATAATATCAGCCAATCAAACAAGCGTTTCGGGAAACATCTCGCTGCCTTCGTTTTGCCACTTCTCGCCTCCATTCGACGAGCGTCTGCGCCGCACGTACACGTGTACCGTGTTGCCGGTACGGCTCCCTTGCTTGCAGACAGCTTGTCTTTTGTAGGAGAGACTCAAGACCTTGGTCGTGTTTACTGTGGGAGGAGCGACGGCGGTGTTAAATACCGGTGCAGCTATGTACACGTGTAAGATACGACAAGGAGTGGAGGGTGATCGGTGGCGGCATCAAGCGGAGAAAAATTAAGATACGACAGTCGCCGCGCTTGATGATGGTGTTGCGGTGAGCCGGAGCGTGAAGAGTTGGTGCTCAAGGATCGTAGGTTTGAGACGTTTCGTGAGGCAGTCTGCGGGATTGTCTCGCGATGGTATCTTCAGGAGGTAATGCGGTGTCGGAGCACTTGTTCATTGACGTAGTGGTATTTTACGTCGATGTGCCTCAATTTGGGCGTTGGGTGTGGAGATTTGGCCGTGGTGATGGTACTGGAATTGTCTATGTGAAGGGGAGTTGGTATGAAGGGATCGAGGGCGCGGAAGTCGGGTAGGAGGTTGCGAAGGCAGTACGTGTGTTGATATGCATGGAAGGCGGAGATGTATTCTGCCTCCCATGTTGAGGATGCAACGAATTTCTGGTGTTTGGATTGCCAGGCAATGGGGCCTTGTCTCCAGAGCGCGACGATGCCTGATGTAGAGCGATGTGGGTCAAGGCAGGACGCGAAAATTGGAGTAGTACGCATCGAGGGGTCAGGGGACGTGGCATTCGTGTATGTGATGCCGTGTGTCGGGGTGTGCCGAAGGTAGCGCAGGACTCGCTGTACTGCATGCCAGTGTTGTTGGCAGGGGTCGTGTGAGTACCGGCCGAGGAGGCCCGTGACAAAGGCCAGGTCGGGGCGGGTGCTGTCGGGGAGGTAGCGGAGGCAGCCGACAGCAGCCGAGTAGGGAGTGGTGGAGGGGAGTTTGGCCTCGTCGGTTTTTCGGGCAGAGATGGCAGTAGTGTCGTAGGGAGTGGGGCTGTGGTTGCAGGTCTCCATATGGAACCTTTTGAGTATTTCCATAATGGAGGCGGGTTGGCTGATCGAGATGGAAGTGGGTGTGCGGTCCACTTTCCATCCAAGGAGATGCTTGACCGGCCCGTGGTTTTTGAGAGTATAGCGTGAGGCCAGTTTCGCGCGAGTGGAGTCAAGGAGGGGGCGATGATTGCTGACGGCAAGAAATTCATCGATGGTTATGACAAATAGGACGAAGTGGGAACTGCGTTCATTGCGGAGCAGAAATGTGCAGCTGTCACTGGTGAGGTGTGTGAAGTTCCAGAGTTTTAGGTTACTGGCGAGGCCTGAGGTGAATATTTTGCAGGCCTGTTTGGTGCCATATATGTTGCCGGTGAGTACTCTGACATGTCCTGGGTGTTTGTATGACCCGTCAAATTGGGGTGGCTGATGGACACAGATTGTCTCTTCAGGGCTGAGTAGTTCGTGTAGGAAGGCTGATTCGAGGTCCCAATGTTCGGCAATGAGGGGTTCCGGCGGTGAGGGCAAGGGCGCAGCGGACGGCGTCGCGGTCCGCGACAGGGCTGGATATGTTATCAGGGTCATAGTGGACGTGCGGGATCTGCATGTCACCGCGGGCTGTACATCTGGTTTTGCGGGGGATGATGTTGCCAGATTCATCACGTTTGAGGCGTAGTGTGAATTTGAGTGGGAGCAGTGTGGCATCTGGTGGGAGGGATGATTTGGGAATGTATGAGAGGGTGCCGTGGTTCTCCAAGCTTTGAAGCTCAGAGTTCCAGGATTCTTCCCAGAGATGGGAGTCTGGTGCACGTCGTACGGCGCGGAGAGAGCGCGGGTTGGTCGTTGCGTCGCCGTGTTCGGTGTTAGGGTTGAGGGTGTTGAGGCAGAATGTGGGCATGGCGATGAGCGGTTCAATATGATCATCGCTTGTGATACAGTGTTGATTGTGGTTCAGGAGAACCGGTGGGGCGTGGGATTTGACGCGTGGAGGGAGGCGGGGGCGCGATTGTGTTGATACAGGGTCGCGGTTGGGGTCGTAGGGGATAAAGTCCGACGCACGACATCGGCCGGTTTTTTTGTGGTTGTGTTCGAGGTGGCATAGTGGGGGTCTGTACTGCAGAGGGAGCGGTGCAGGTAGGAGCGAGCCCGCAGTTTGTATTTAGGTGCAGGGTTTGTCACATAGCCGTATTGGCCGAAGGGGAGGAGTGTATTGATGGTGACTGCTGTGCGGGACCACAGTGTTTGTGGGAGTTGCTTGTGGGAGCGGTGGGGGGTATGGTTGTATTTGTCGATATAGTCCCGGGCGGCGTGTTCCCAAAATTGGGGGGGCATGACCGAGGAGGCCAGGGCAGCTCTGACATTGTCGAATATTGTGCGATTGGCACGTTCGGCTAGGGAATTTTCTTGGGGAGTGTGAGGGATAGTGGTGTGGAGGGTGATGTGTTGGTTGTCGTAGTATGCACGGAGGTCATGGGAGATATATTCCTTGGCATTGTCACTGGTTACATGGCGTACGGTATGGCCCGAGAGGGGCTTGACCGATGTGAGGAATTTTTTGACAATGAGTGCGGCGAGGGTGCGGGCCGGGTGGAAGAAGGCAAACAGCTTGCGGTTTCCTTCATC
>NW_005178495.1:405232-417207 GCF_000350225.1 Chondrus crispus | reverse complement strand
CGCCAGTGTGCTGGAAAGCGGGCCCTGGTAGCGGTGGTAGAGCGGGAGCGAGCAGGGACGCGCGCACGCACGAGCGGATCGACGCCTCGACGCCCCGGAGCAGCACTGGGTGACGTACCAGTGCTGACGGGCGGAGGCGGTTCCGTGCTCGCTCGCGTGCTGCACGTCCACTCCGGCTCGGCTCCGACTAAACGCGCGCGAAGAGCGAAGGCGACGTTTAGAATAAGCTGGGTGCACTGACCTTGGCGGTCGGTTGAGGACAAGCCCGTGCTTGTCCCCTTCCGCCGCCGTCGGTCCGCTCCATATTTAATATACAAAACACTCTATCATAACACTACAGTACCGTGGTACTGTAGTGGGCTACTGTAGTGCAGGTCGGCCTGCACTGTAATACTGTCAGCTATGTCGAGGCTGACAGTACACGTATCACTCGTAGTGCGTGCGCGCTTCGTTCGCGCGCTGTACACGTGTACACGTGTATGCGCAAGTCCCTTGTCCCCGTGGTGTACACGTGGACACGCGCGGTGGTACTGTAGAGCTCGACGCTCTACAGTAGCTGATCTAGTTCTTGATCTAATCTAATTTAAACCCCCAGGGGGGGGTTATACTACAGGAGCCAACCCCCGATGCTGGCCCACTGCCCGCCATGCACAATCGCTACATGTTCAAAGCTACCGTCTCGCCCCGGCTGCTGCATGAACCACAGCCGCCTTGCTCCGGCCCCCGAGAGCACGCCCTGCACATCATCCTCACCTCGACCGCCCCAGCGGCATGTCCCGCCTTCCCCGCTGCGGACGATCTGTATGTCGTCCACTAGGTGTGTGGTACCGCCAATCTTCCGGATAGATCGGGGCACAGACCCCGGCTCGTCGACCGAGTCTCTCCTGGGAGACCAGTCCCGTCGAGGGACAACGCACTGTGAACTGCAACAGCGTAGACCTGGGGCGCTGTGGTAGAGGAGGTCGAGATAGAAAGAGGAACTGAAATAGGAATAGCCGTAAGGATAGCGAACCGATAGAAACAATAAAGGAATTAGGAAACGCGGATGAGGTGGGTAACATACACCCAAGATCGGGCGGAAGCAAACTAAGGAGGACAACCGGGCGAGGAGGCGTACCAGAGGCTAGTCGTGGTAGCTCCAGAGGTCCAAGGCGGCCGGGTAATGCTTGGTTTAGGAAAGGGGGAACGGTGCCGACCGGGGAGGTAAAGTACCGTCGGTGACACTGTACTACCATTACAGTATGACTGCTGTAGGGAAGGCTTACATTCGTGCTCTAAGACTGGATCATAAGCTAAATTGGATCTGGAGTCAGATCCCCAACGACCCACCTATACACGTGTGACACCCAAAACCAGATCCGATCCACTGTATTACAAGGTGCTCGATGGATTCGCCCTGGGGCAGGTAAAGTTACGTAACCGCGCCCCACAAAATAGGCACCCTTCAATCTGCTCCACACGCAGTTCCTCCACCATAAGGAACAAGCGAGTGGTCCTTTTATGTATTTTACAAGCTCTTCAGCAAGCCGAGGACGATACAGAAGGGCCCGTGCTCACTGCTCTAACAAGAGATGACACTATCTTATCAATCGTGATCAACTCACAGTCGGCATGGCACGCAGGGAAGGAGGCCGGTAAAATTGCGCAATGCGCGGACAAGGTTCTTTCAATATACGCTTCGCCCTGATTTTCGAGACTCCGTGCTATGGAAAGCCATATTTAGAGTTCCGCATGCTTTTTTGCGAGGCTGTCGCCGCGGGTAGATCCGGAGTTACCAGAGCTGTCACCCCATTCAGGGAACCCTTGTCACTCGATAAAGTTGCTGCTATGCTGATGCATTGTGGAGGGGCCTCGTGCGAGACTGTTGCTACAGAACTCGGGATAGGATCCAGCACTGTCAATGCAGCTGTTAAAGAAGTTTCGAAATTTATTTGTTCCACTTTGAAGGACAAAGTCCAGTTTCCTTTCACTGAACATCAACTTAGCTCTGTAATGCAAGGGTTCGAGGATATACGTGTGCTTCCGTATTGCTTTGGGGCAGTAGATGGGACGCATATCAAGTAGATTACATGTCCCGAAGAGCAATTTTATGAGTGCTGTTGTTACAAAGACCATCAAAGTATTGTGATTTTTGCTGTTGCAACAGCAGACAGACGCTTTACGTTTGGGGACATTGGGCGACCTGAAGTGCTAGGAGATTCCACAGTATACTCCCAATCAGAGCTCAAGAGATTCTGTTCTACGCATTTGGGACAGTATAGGATCACAGACGAGGAAGGCAGTAGAATGCGCATTGGTATTCTAAAGCACAGGTTTAGCATACTGCGTACTGGCATTAACATGCTCCATGAAGATGACATCTCCCGTCTCTTGTTTTCATGCGCTATTTTACATAATATGTGTACAGGGGAGGATTTGATGCATGAGGACCTGCTCCGGAGGGATGAGAAAGGCTACAGTGAGAAGGTGACTGCAGAAACTTCGACAGGAAAAAGAAAATGAGATGCTTTACTGTACTACGTCACAAAAATCCGCGACAAATAAATCGGATTCTCGCTAAAGCTTCTCAATAAGTCTTTCCATAATACAGCGCATCTTGGCCTTTTCCTCATTGCTCTTTTTATCTCAGCAACCAGGGATTCATGCCTGGTGTTCTGTTCCTCTTTGTATGTCTTCAAACAAGTACTTTGCGAAAGCTTGATCGTTTTTGGGCTGCTCTTTCACGCGGAATCGCTAAGTCCTACACCACTACTTGAAATCAAGAGTACAGGGAGTGAATGACGAGCTTTGTCATGTCCAAGCTCGTGCATTTAATTGAAGAACTCAGGCTCGTCATACAGGTCCTCATCGTCTCCATCTCTACCTGATTGATTGAGAACATTTCGCAATGTGGACAGAATATTATTGTTTCATCCTCGTGTATTTCTTCCTCCACGCTTTTGAAGAGCGCTTTATTCCCATTTTCTTCTTTGTAAAGAGCTGTCGCCTTTTCTAAGACTTCCTTTAAGGATTTTTTCTGTTGTTTGCAGTCACAATAACTCGCATTATTCATATTGGAACGAAGAATTGAAATAGTGTCTCTATCGTAGTTGGTCCCTTCCACCGTAGGTTTGGGTGGCGCGGCTTGGGCTAGTTGCGTTGCGACAGCCAGGGCTAATGCCTGAGGCGGGTGGTCAGTCTCGCTTAGAAGAATTCAGGAGCCAGTTGAGAGTGCCAGACAGGAAGCGGTTGGTGTCGTAAGTGTTGCAGGAAGTACTTCACTCAGATCGTCATCGGAAGCGGTGGAGTTGAGCATCTTGAACAGCGGTAAGCTCATTTTTGCCTCCAGAATAGAATTTGTGGTACGCTAGCGTTGGGGAGAGCAAGGGAGACTCATATCAATAAGAATGAGGCTAGATCTCTGCTTGTGTTAACGTACTGTGAATTGGGGGCAATGGTCGTATAGCAAAATTGTTTCGATGTGGCGCTAATACAAGTGAAAAGCGCGGAAATTTCGCATATTTGTCCACACCCTTTCTACACTGGCGTCATATTGTTGTACTGTAGTTCGCATGTCTCAGGGACAATTTTGGGTACCCAACCTGTCCACGCCAATAATTGTACTGCCCATGTGTAGAAAGGGCCTTAAACAAACCAATACCGTTCTCCGGGCGTGGGAGATCACTTATAATAAACAAAAAAACAGGCTGGGTTCTGTTCGAAATTAGCTTAGCGGAACCCCCAAAAGGTATAAAAGCGATCTAGAAATTCTGTTTTCATTGGTTCGGCTGTGGCTGAATCCTTAGGAGAAGTAAAGCCAATTGAAGACTCTGATGGTGTTCCTGAAAGTGTAGAACAGTTGCGAGCGCTGGCGCTGACAAAATAAATTGCAACATGTGCGGGGGCCGATAATGCGCCCTTTTTGTCTGCCACGCGCAATTTACAATGGTTTGTCAGGTTGCGGGCGAATCAAAGCGCGAAACAGACCACCATACAGATGTTGAGATGTTTTCAATTAAATTTTAGTTGACTGTTGTGATTGGATGAGAATAATCGGTATGATAAAGTTTGATAAGGGGAACGCCGCGATAAACGGAAGCAGACTGTCCGGAGACCGACCGAAAGGGGGCGGTCCGGAGGGGATTTTAGTGAAAGGTAAAAGGGTGGTAAATAGGGTTACCTTAAAGGGAGGGGAAAAGCGGCAGGCTATTGCCTCAGAACCGCTACAGAGGGTGAGCGCGGTCAATGGACGGGGTTGTCGGGTTGATGGTTCAGGTGATCGAATGTGGTGAGGTCGAGGACGAGTAGCGTCTTCGACCTGGCTTTATAGTCCTATTGACTCTACAACAAAAGTAGGCGCACTACCATAAAAGGGAGGTTGCGTGAACCCACGAAATGGGTCCAAACGGTTACACCCTAGAACAGGTAGAATTGTAGGTGGCATGTAGAATTGTAGGTGGCACGTCCTTAAGGGACTCTATCGTTGATAGCTAAATGTAGCCTACATAATCCCTGAATTGATATTGATAACATAGAAGTGTGATATCTACTGTAGTCTAGTCAATAAGTCTAACACTCCCCAAACTTTTTTCGTGACACATGTCATGTGTTCACGAATTGCGATTGATCTACTGTTCGATTGGATGTGTAAGAATTGACTGTTGTATCATTTCGATCAGTATATCACTTTTCTTGACCTTGGTCAAAGAATCTGCGGGGTTGTGTTCGGAGCGAATGAAGCCTATGGCGTGCAGTTCGTGTCTCTGATATGCATCCTTGACAACTTTAACATCGATCATTAGTCGCCTTTCGGATGTTATCTTTGCTTTAGTGATAACATCAAACAGGGATAGACTATCCGTAAGCATAACGATCGGAATGTCGAGCGATGTCATGGTGTGAAGATTGTTTTTCATTGCAAAGGCCATATCGAAAGCGTCAGCAAAGGCCATGTTTCGCTTCCTAGGACAGATCTGGAAGCGCGTTTGGATTTGTGCGACGACCAGAACAATGGTTGGCAATTATCATTTGCATCAGCAAGGAAAATGATATATCCTAACTGAGAAGATCCGTCAAGGTTGTTTCCGTATGATGCATCGGAATAGACTTGTAACCGAAGACTTTTGTGGTCCAATTTAGGGAATTTGAGGACCTGATCTGTACTGGTAAGGAGATGTTTTACCACAGAATTAAGTCCCTTACAGTACTTCATGGGGTCCGAGTTAAAGATTTCTTCAGTAACCTGAGCTACCTGTGCAATAGAGCATGTAATATCCGGACGGGACTGAGTGGACCAAGAGAGTTGGGCACGAAGTGAGCGAAAGTCTTTGAAAAAAGCTTCCTTACTGATGTTCTTAATCTTGGAGATATAGTGCTTCTGATGTACTTGGAATCCGTTAGGTGTGGATTCAATCTTAATGCCTGCAAATTGGACCTTGTCGTAGTCCCTCGGTCGACATTTGAATTTTCTTTCGACACACTTGGCCTGTTGACAAAACTCTTCAGTGCAGGCTTGTAGACAGTCATCAACATAAGTAGCACATAGCCCAGTAGGCTTCTCTCTAATTCGTTTGAAGAAGAAGGCCGCATCGGTTACGCTGGCCTTCATCCCAAGTTCCTTCTCTAGATGATGCTTTCACGTTCTACCCCAGTAGTCACCACTATCGGCTAGTCCATACAACGGCTTGAGTAGTTTCAAGAGTTGATTAGAATCCAAGTCGAACTCAGATGATGGTTTAACATAGACATCACGGGAGAGCTCTTCCGTACTCTGCAAATATGCCTGTGTGACATCTGTTGAGAAGAGTCTAAAGTCAAAAAAAGCAGCAAGACCGACAAGTAGTTTGACGCTGAACTGTCGTGCCGTTGAGGTGTCGTGAACGAATGACCGCTTCATCTTGTCCTTGTGGCCTTGTACAACGTATCGGGCTTTCCATACTTCCTTGTTTTTTCCAGAGTCTTTAATGAACGTTTGTCGATAAGTTCCTTCGCTTTTCTGAACAGTTATCATTCGTCCGTGAACATTGCAAACAAGGAATGGACCAATCCATTGCTTCTCTTGCTCAGAGAAGACTAGAATCTCGTCTCCAAGATTATACACACGATCGGAGCCTGGAGGGATGTTCCGATTCAGAGCAGCTAGTACACGTCGTTCTGCGATGATTGCGTTCATTTCTATCTGCGCTGTTGAAAGAATTTGCATTCTTTCACGCTGCGAAGGTATTTCCGTACTTATGATTGGGAAGCGCGGAACAATTCAGAAGAGCAATAGAGAAGGGACTAGACCGTTCTCTCCGATTGTGTCGTTCATGGCCTTGACTGCAATTTTCAGAAGAATGAACGGAGAGGCGTCCGGGAAGTCTGCTCGTACTTTTCTATAAATCCTTCGCAGCGGTCCGTGAAGACGTTTTCCAATACCTAACGACGAGTGGGATTTTACACCAGATATGTGAAGTTGAATTCCAGCTTGTCCAGTTATCTCGCGCCATCGATCAGATGTGAATGCGGATCCTTGGTCAACGCGAAGTCTATTTGGAAGGCCAGTATACAAGGTACACCAGGCTTCGACGAAGGCTAGCCAAATACCTTCAACGCTTTGGCCATAAGTGGCGCCGTGAGCGTCTAGAAAGATGGCTGACGAAAATCTAGTGGCTGTGTCGATGACGTGAAGAACTGCTTTTCCATATAGAAACATCAGGTCAATGGACAATTCGTCACCGAACTTTAAATCCTGTTCATTGGGTAGCGATACTTTAAAACGCACAGGAGTGGGGCCAAGGCGTTGACAGGTGTCACAAGAAGCTTGCAGAGACTCGAGAAACTGCCTTGTGGCCTCATCAGCTTCAAAAGGGCGGGCCAAGCGAAGCAGATTCATGAGTTTCTCTGATGTGGGATGGGAAAAACCGCGATGAAGCTTGATCAGTTCAGCTTTGGTGAAGTGCGTTTTGGAGGAGTAATCCCATTCCAGATAGATGTGACCCAGCTTGCGCCAAAGGGGTATGTCAAGACCAAGCTTAGGCGATCGGAGCATGTTGTTGACGGTATCAATGAACATATGGTACTTGTCCAAGAGGTCAAGTCCAATAAGAAAGGGGACATTGGCCTTGACAATGTCTACCTGTTCGCGAATTAAGTAACCATCAGCAATGGGAATGGATATGTTCATGGTTCCAAGTGAAGCTTGGGAGTCATTACCGAACCTGAAGTGTATCGGGCTCGGCTTGGGCTTGAATTTGGTGCCAGTGAATCGACAGTAGGCTTTGGCTTGAGCGAGGCCAACGACAGTTCGCTGGGCACCAGTGTCAAGACAAGCTCCATCCCACTTGGGTGCGTGGTTGGCCGTCCTAGCTCGTGCAGGACTATGGTCCCGGATGGTGTGGTAGATTTTGAATTTACACCGCTTCTTTCCGCAGACAGTCTCAAAGGAATTTGTTTTACTTTGTGGGTGTTGACTGCTGCTACTTAAAAATCCATTGGATCCAGGCTATCTACAGTGTTCCACAGTACTTCTTCCTCTTTGATTGGCGTGTGAGCGACTTGATGATGAGTAACAGCCTGATCGGCGAAGTCATCATCATCGTTGAGGGTGACATTGATGAGAATGACTTCACCGGGGTCATGTTGTGCCTGGTCGTCCGTGAAGGCAGTGAAGTCGATCTCATACGCACCTAAGGCATGTTCTGCTTGCTTGCAGAGCTCGTATAGGATTCGCTTGTCTGGTCTGTAACATATGGCTGACATTCTTTCTGAGAGCCATAGGCTTAGGACAGTCCCTAATGAGGTGATATTTACTTCCACAATTGTGGCAAGCACGTATATTTCCGAGGCGATCCGTACCATTGTGGGTCGGGGCGGGGTTGCGGGAGAAACGTTGGAGAGGATATGGTGTCCTTGGATTTGAAGAAGCGGAACCAGGGCGGCGGGGGATGCCATACGTGTTCTGACGTTGAAAGTGAATACCAGGGATGGAAAGCAAGGGCTGGGTACGGGAAATGTCAAGCTGATCACGGCGGCGTCCTTCTTTCTGCTTCTGCTCTTGCAGCCAAGCGGCATCAAGGGCAGTATAGAGCTGTTGAAATGTCCAGGGGGGTATGGCAGCCAAACTTTGTGTTAATACACTCTTAGTCCACTCGACTCCAATCACAGCATCGTGCAGATACTCCGTTTTGTCTTGTTCCGATTGGTGCGTCGGAGGACCTTGTGGGGTGTACTTTGTAATTGTTTCACGTAGTTCTTCCAATGCTTCTGACACAGGGATTCTTTTCGTCTCCAAAATTCGGGAAAGTCGGAGATTTTGGAGGAGTTTACGAACTCTATTTGTCGTGTCAGGCTATTGAACTCGTTAACCATGAGTAAAGTAGCAGAATTGAAGTCTTGGGCATGTTGGATGACGTGAAAGCGATAATATCTTTTCGCTTCACCATCAAAAACGTTATGGAAGAATCGGAGCATTTGCTCGTCACTTAAGTGGAAATCTTCAGCACAATCGCGATAGTTGTTGATTGCGTCATGAATATCTTCTCCGATTTTTCCAGTGTACCGGTCCTCCTTTTTGAATCTTGACGAAATATTGTGAGCAATCTTGGAGTTCGGGGCTTCAACTGTCGGCAGAAACGATTGATGGCTTCCTTGTGTCGACCCGGAGGCGGAACTGGTGAGACCTTGATTGGCGAGGATACGGTCAGTGTCATCGACATATAGCATGTTTACCAGACCGTGAGAAATACGGTTGGTGGTAGGGTGCGGGGTGTATGACAATCCTTTGACCACAAGATAATCACGGATAAGTCGATATAAAACAGTAGTGCCTCGTAACATTTCCCTTGCGTATAGAACTTCGGGGGGAAGGTCAGCACGAAGGTTACCACAGCAAACATTGGGGTCAGGTTGGGGGTCCGCCATTACATGCAGGGCTATTGTAGCCTTAACATCGCATTGGATCATGGATCGGGGTTCATAACTTGTTAAAGCATCTCGGATTCCATTCAGAGTAGCCATATTAAAAATTATTGCAAAATAATAGATGAAATGGATCCGGGCTAAACGCGAATGTTAACGTCAAAAAATGTTCCTGTGGTAGCGTGGCGAGTGTACTACGTGTAAACGTGTCGTGTTTTGTACCCTTAGTGGTATTGCAGACACGTGTGTACGTGTGAAATAGTAGTACGCGTGTATGCGTAGTCGATATGAACACGTGAGCGGGTGTGCGTGTAGTAACACGTGGCTGCGTGTGCGCGCAGTTACACGTGGTTGCGTGCACAATGACAACACGTGTGTGCGTGGCGGGTAAGTACACGTGGGTCCGTGGTGCGCCGAAAAAAATTCTTCAGTGACAATTGCCCCTTTCAAATATTGTAAAAACTTTAGAAAATTTTAACAATTACAATTTGACCAAACAATTTCTAATTACTTCTGGATAGTGCGCAGCTTGCGGAGGGCCCGGTGATCGATAGTGCCGGCGTAATACTGGTCTGCGTCGTGTGCGTTAGCAAAGCGCTTGACACAAACCTTGCATTGTATTTTTTCGCTTGGGTATGTTGCTGCAGAAACTACCTGCTGATGTGGTTGACCAGCTTCCCGGACTCGGCGCTGACGATAACTTGTAAAGGTGCAAGAGCAAGGGCGGCAGAGGTATTGAATAAGAAGGCGGCGTGGGAGATTTGCTCTACGTCGTGCGCGCTGAGTAGCTACGCGGCAGATGGTAAGTGCGCGGCCCTCGTCGAGGTCGAAAGACGGCGCAGCGGCGGTAGAAGTTTCCTCGTCCGAAGCTTCTACTGCCTCTATATCGACAAGGCGGGGGGCCGTAAAGAGCGTAGAATGCAAGTGGCAACGGTCGAGCTGGAACGGCGATACGGGCGGAGTGGTTTCGCTGCAGGGGGTGTTCGGGAGATGTATGCAATTGGCAGTGAGGAAGCAGATGCGGACGGACGGACAAGGAGCGGCGAGCTTGAGCGCGTAGACGAAGTACCGCGATACGGCGGGAGCGATGAGGTGGCGGTAGCGAGGGCGGCAGCGGCGGCGATGCGGCGTTCCCGAATTACGTCGGGGTGATTGGTAGGGCGCTTTACCCGTGCCATTAACCACTGCGCTAATGCGCCAGGCGTACAGTATTTCGTACAGTACGCCCAAATGTATAACGTCCGCTGCAAAATTTGACAGTAATTATTACAGTGAATGATAGGGACAAAGTTGCTTCTTGTAAAAATTTCTTGATTTCCAATTCGGCTGATTGAATAGGGCGGCCTTATTCCGGATGCGCAAACGAGTTGATTCGACGGTTGGTTAAGGCGGGCCTTATTCCAGGGACGGGGCAGGACCAAACGGGGCGGCGGTCCCGTAAACTTATAAGTGTCGAGAGACCGACCGAAAGGGGGCGGTCCGGAGGGGATTTTAGTGAAGTGGAAAATGGTGGTAAATAGGGTTACCTTAATGGGAGGGGAAAAGCGGCAGGCTATTGCCTCAGAACCGCTACAGAGGGTGAGCACGGTCAATGGACGGGGTTGTCGGGTTAATGGTTCAGGTGATCGAATGTGGTGAGGTCAAAGACGAGTAGCTTCTTCGACCTGGCTTTATAGTCCTATTGACTCTACAACAAAAGTAGGCGCACTACCATAAAAGGGAGGTTGCGTGAACCCACGAAATGGGTCCAAACGGTTACACCCTAGAACAGGTAGAATTGTAGGTGGCACGTAGAATTGTAGGTGGCACGTCCTTAAGGGACTCATTCGTTGATAGCTAGATGTAGCCTACATAATCCCTGAATTGATATTGATAACATAGAAGTGTGATATCTACTGTAGTCTAGTCAATAAGTCTAACACAGACCCCTTCCCGCACCTGGTTCCGTTTACAGTATCGTGAAACTAGTGCAGGTGGAGACTGTGAGTTTTCCAAAAAATGAAATAGTTTTTCAGTTTTTCTCCAGTGGCACTTGGTGCCTGTTTTCATAATTATTTTTATTTTTTTATTTTTGTAATCTCATTCCCGCACAAGTAGTGTCATCGAGCTGTTCCCAAGACGTGGTAAGGGGGAGCGGGAGCAGGCAGCGGGGGATGCGTGGGCGCCGGCGGTTTCCGCGCGCACACGTTGTCGCGGGGCGAGAAGGCAAGGCCGTGTGCGGCGGGGCACGCCGTGCAGCGGGGGACAGGCGGGAGGAGTGTTGTGCATGACGATGCACGACGATGCACGACGATGCGCAGCAGTGCACGGGTCGCAAATAAAAAGCGTAAAAGCGTGAAACTGGGGGGCGTCGGTGTACAGTAATGTTTTCGCGCTCTCCGCGGCGCTCGCGTCGGAGGCGGTGCGGCGCGGCGTGTCGGACGGCGCGAGGCGAACGCGGACGGGGCGGGAGAGCGCGGGATGGGACGCGGGCCGGTGTCAGCGGCGGGGGGGGGGCGAAATAAAAAACTTTATTTACAACCAGGGAGAACCCGGGGCGCGCGCGGGCGGGCGGGAATGGCGGCAGCCGCGGCCTGTATCCTGACTCGGGATGGATACATGGATACAGGCCGTTGGCACTCCCACGTTGGGACTCCACTCCCAGCGGCCTGTATGCACTCCCACGTTGGGACTCCCAACGGCCTGTATCCATCCCGAGTGTTGAGAGTCCCAAGTTGGGACACAGGCGCGCCCAAGCGCGCTGCCGAGCCGTCCGGCGCGGGCGCGCGTCGGGTCCCCAAAAAAGTAAAGGGAAGAAACTGACCAGTTTATTAGTTTTACTTGCAAAAACACATAAATAAAAGTACAGTACCCTTGGTAATCCCCTAATCCCCTACAGTACCCTTGGTACTGTACCGCAGTCCGTCTCGACCGTTGCGTTCATTTCCGCCGCTGTCAGCCGGGCGCGCCAGCCACGCGCGTGTAGACCCTATGCGTCCACAGTCGCCCATCTCGTCGTTCCCGCCCAGCAACCCTAATAAGGGGAGCATCCCCTAAAACCCCTACCCTTGGTAATCCTCTAATCCCCTACAGTACCCGACCTGCCTCCCTCTTGCCCT
>NW_005178495.1:403655-404263 GCF_000350225.1 Chondrus crispus | reverse complement strand
GCGCCGCCGCGCTCGTGCACGCAGGGGGGGCCGCCGCGGACGCGCTGCGCCGCCTGGATGGCGCCTGCGTGCTCGTCCCTATCCGCGCGTACGACGTGCCGAGCGGGCTGCGCCTCGTGCGGAGGAGGAGCAGCCGGAGGGATGACTGCATCGGCTTTCGCGCCGCGCTTCCGGACGTCGTCGTCGAGCTTGCGTGGGCCTCCGCGGACGACCTCGACTTGGTCGTCGTCGCCCCCGGCGGGAAGGAGCTCTCCGTCTACAACGCTGTCGAGATCGCAGGCGGACGCCTGCTCGCCGATGGAGGCGTCTCCGCGTGCGGCGAGACGCCGCGCGGCCGCGAGGTCGCCGTCTTTGGTGCCCGCCGCCCCGCCCGCAACGGCACGTATGAGGTCCTTGTCAGGCACTTTGACAACTGTGGCGGCGGCCCCACCGCGTTTCGCGTCCGCGTCTTTGTCAGGGGGAAGCTCATTGTGAATCGATCGGCTGAATCGGACCTCGGCGAACGCGCCGTCGTGGAGCAATCGCGATTCGCCTTCACCTTCGCATAGTGTTTAGCGTTGCTTTTTTTCGGGGTAAACGCCTGCGTTGTAACACATGTGCGCCCCCGG
>NW_005178495.1:402054-403069 GCF_000350225.1 Chondrus crispus | reverse complement strand
TTCACCGCCAGGCTCGACTCGCCCGTCAGCACCCAGGACGTGGGCCACGATTCGCACCACGCCCCGCCGCCCCCGCCGCCACACCCCCTCACCCATATCCCGCCCCACCCCTCCACCGCTGCTGGCCCCGTCCGCGTGCCGCCCTCCCAACTGGCCCCCACTGCGCCGCACCACACACCGCGGACCTATCTACGCTCAAAGGTTGCCGCACCCCGTCTGTCGCCTCTGCGCTCCGCGCCTGCCCCGGCACCGGCACTGGCACCTTCCGCAGACACCCGCCACGACACGGAGCGCCGTCTCGTGCCCTACTCTTTTCCTTCTACTTCTGCTGCTGCCGGCCCGTCTCTTCCTGCGAGCATCCCGCTCGTCGCCGAGCAGCCTTCTTTTAAAGAGGAGGACGTCGTGACACGTCCGCTCGTCTGCCGCCCTCCACTGCCTTCCGCGATGGTCGCTGCGCCTTCCAACCCTGCCGCCCCGCCCCGCACCACTATCGTCCCGTCCATGCGTGCCCCGCAGCTACACTCGGAGGTGCCGCTTCCGCGCGTCAAGCGTCTGCCCTTGCCTGCCCTGCACGAAGCCGCCATGACCAGCTCCGGTGCGTGGCGTGGGGAGCGCAACGTGCACGCGGCTGCGCGCACCCCGACCGTCCTTGCCCCCTCTATCGGCAACCACAAGCACCCGCACCGCGCCGGTCGCGCCCCTGGTCGCCCAGGGCAGCAGGGGAAGAAGCGCCACTCAGCCCGCGGGAGGAAGGTAGAGTCGACACCCGTGGTGATTGAGACGCAGCGCCCCGTGACGACGACCTCCATTCTTCGCAAGCCGCAGTCGTCTAGGGTTTCCAAATCTGTTTCCTTCTCCCTTCCGGCGACGGTGTGGCAACCCACAGCCTGCACGCCGATGACAAGGCCCTACACTTTTCAACCGACGAAGAGCGTCTCCCTACGCGCCCCCAGGCCCGAGAAAGACTTGCCCATTGCTGAACGAGAGAGCGCGAGGACAGATTCTCCGAAACCTT
>NW_005178495.1:400417-401617 GCF_000350225.1 Chondrus crispus | reverse complement strand
GTGCAGGCACTGCTGCGCGCCGAGCTGTTTGTCAGCCTGGAGCTGCGCATGGTCGTGGGCGAGGAGCGGCTGACGGCGGGCGGCGGCGGCGCCGCCGCGTTGGTCAGCGTGGAGGAGTACGATGTGGCGAGTGTTGGCGGGCGCGCGTTCGCCAAGCTCGCGTTCGAGGCCGGCAGGGCGTGCGAGCAGCTCTGGGTCAGGCGTGCGCAACACCTCGCGGGAGGTCTGCCGCTTGCGCTGTGCCCCAGGATGACCGTCGTGCATCAGGACCCCGCCATGAGGTTCTTGGAGAGGGCGGACGTGGTGGAGGTTTTCGCGCCGCAGGTGATGGGGCTCGTCGGGTATGTGAGCGGGCTGCTTGAGAAGGCGCGCAAGGAGGTTTGAGATCAAAACTTTTTTTTTGTCGGTTTTATACACATGATAACTTAAAACTGCACCGCACCGCACCCGCAACCTTTTCACAAGAGACAACAGAGAGCTGTTTGTTACTCGTTTTAGGTGTGATAAAGATAAGAGTTGGGCCTCCCTTCACCCTTCCGTCGCCTGGACATCCCAGACCTCTGCCACGCGTCCGACGACGCCGAGCACGGTCTCATAACAGCTCAGCCCGATAGCGCTCTGAGGCACAGTGCGAATCAACCCCGTGCCCATCCCCCGATGAAATGCGCGTATGCCCTCCATCTTCCAAATCTTCCTAAACGCGTCCAAGATGCCGTCGTACATAACCCCCGGCCCGGTCGATGGATTCTGCGCTTGCAGTCTTAACCGCACGACCTCGACTGGATACATGATCACGCCCACAAACGACGCGCTCGTGGCACTCGACACCGCCACACGCACATGCCCGGGCTCCCCGTCGCCGCTGCCCTTCAAGTACTCATACAGCGGCATCTGAATCATGGCGCCGGGAAAGCCGGCCATGGCCGCCGCCGTGCCCGCGTACAGCCCGCGCACGCCCTGCTCCCTGAGGACGACGCGGAACGACGACACGAGCCCCGTGTACTTGAGGCGCTTGTCGCGGCGGTCGCGCACGAGCTGCGTCTGCTGCTTTGTCTTGAGCACGAAGAGCGGGTTGAGCAGCAGGCAAGTGGTGGCCCACGCACCGCCGGCGGCGCAGCTGGAGCGGGTGACGTGTGGCGGGACGCCGTCGGCCAGCATGCGCTCCGGGACGCGGGCCTTTGAGGGTGGTGTACGTGCTGA
>NW_005178495.1:398135-399861 GCF_000350225.1 Chondrus crispus | reverse complement strand
TTGGGGCGGGGAAGGGGCGGGGAAGGGCGCCGGTGTTTATAAAGGATCGCGTGGGCGGAGAACAAGGAGACCAGCGACAGGACCCCGCAGTGCGGAGGGCGCCGCGGGTTTGGTCCGAGCGGCTAAGTAACCGAAGGCATTCTGCCTCCACGTGGCCACGTGGTGCCGTGGACGCAGAATTGGGCTCGGCTCAAACGCCGAAAGCTAAGCGCCGAAAGCTCCCCGTTCGCTCGGCGAAAGAATGAAGAAATAGATATACCGTATACAGGGTATGTATTTACAAGGTATCGAGCAAAAACGAGCTAAACGCTCATGCCCTCCGTCTCCGTCTTCGGTTAGAGTCGACCTGCGCCGCGGGGGCGACGGCTCCATACCTGAGGGCGCGGGACGGGGAGGCGAAGCTGCCGTCGACGCTTTTCCTGCGGCGATCGTCCACGGCGGCACGGGTAGCGTCGTCCGGGGCGGTGCGCGAGGACGGCACGTCGGCGCTGTGGCGGCGCAGCGGCGACGGCACGGCGGGGGGGTTGTCGCGGCGGGCGCCAGCAGATGTGCGCAGCTTCTCGATGGCCTTGCGCGGGCGCGTGACGGTGGCGACGGAGCCTTGCTGCATGTTTTGCATGAGCGTGGCGTGGTAGTGGTCGCGCGAGGTGTGGAAAGCGGAATCGCGGCGCTCCAGGGCGGCGATGTCGCCGACCAAAAGGTTGAGCTCGGGGCCGCTTTCGGCGACAATGTGCTCGAAGACGCCGTCCCGGCCGGACGCCCAGGTGGGCAGGACCGGGACGCCGACGCGGGCCTGCGCGGCCAATCGCTCCTCCTCGGCGCGGGCCAGCTCGCGGCGGGCCTCGGCCGTGGAGATAATGTTGGAGGGCGCGACGAGCAAGTAGTCGAGCTGCAGCCCCGGGAGCTTGTGCAAATCGGTGAAGCAAACGGCGCTGACGGGGTCGTTGACGGATGAAATCTCATTTTTTGCGTTCACGCACACCGTGCTCGAGGTCTCCCAGCGGACGTCGGTGGCAGGCGGCTTGAGGGCCGAGACACCCTTTTCAAAAAAGCCAACGCGTAGCATCTGCTCGACTTTTGGCCTTGGCTCGGCCTTGACGACACTTCGATAGGTGGCCGTGACGATATCGGCTTCTCTGACGGCATCGATGGAGCGACATGAGGTAGAGGTGTAGCGGACCTGGACACTATATGTACCGGCTCGGCACCACTTGTACTCGTCGAGGGCCTGAGCCCAGTAGGGATATGTCTTAATGGTAACTTGTTCATCGTGATAGGTGGCGCCGGCATGGGCCGGGCCTTGCTCAGGCACGCGTGCATAAGGACTCTTCCTCTGAAAGAAAGCAAAGACGCGGTCGGGCTTTGGGCACTCACACTTGACGCCGTCATCCAAACAATCCGGGCAATCCCTGGTCTCGGATATCTGGAGTCGACCTCTAATGCCCCTGGGGAAAGCGCCTACGACTGGGGTGGACTCGAATATGGTAGCCTCAGCGTAGTGGTCGCCGGACTCGTCAAAGCAGTCGACCATGACGGCGATGGAGCCCTCTGCAAAGTAGGAGAACATCATGAGGCATCTGCGGCCGACGTCCAGGACGAAGCGGTTGACCAGGGGCTTCCACAGGCGCGGGTCGACGCCCGCCGGCGGCGGGATCGGGCATCCCAGGGCGACGCCGAAGATGAAGTGCTCGCGCAGCTCGACCGGGACGTACAGCAGGGCCTTCTC